>NW_024539652.1:0-106251 GCF_016647785.1 Suillus fuscotomentosus | reverse complement strand
TCGTCAGACTCTGAGTATTGAGTGACCTGTTACTGTTCCGAAACTGTTCGGCTCCCGAATCTTCTGAAGAACAAGATACGTGCAAGGATCAAATTACATACTCGACCAGGACTCCCGTCACCGGCCTTCAACAAATTCATCTTTCGTCCAGGGTTTCGGGTGCGCCTGCCTCAGGCGGGTGCTTGTATGTCCATGCTTTTTGTCCCAGTACATGTTCTGTCGTGCATGTATTAATGCTCACTCGTCATCTCAGGATGTCTGTTTTCTTGCGACGATGTCGTGGTTCAAGTGGGTAAGGAATCAGTTGGTTTTTCTTGTTCTCAGTGTGAGTCGCTGTCTTACACCCATTATTTCGTTATTCAACGTTTTACGTCGCGCTCACATGACCTTCAGGCTTCTGCAGAGGTCTCCATCCTGTCCGTCGCCGCACTTAATCCATCGTGGTTTACTGTGTCGCCTGTGTCCTACGAAATCAATCTGGGCTGTTTGACGGTTTCCATCCTGCGTGATGCTACCCAGCGCACTCGATGTCAGCGGTCAGACGCGCGACTGAAGACCAAGACCGGTGGCCCGTTCTTGTGTCTGACATACAGTTCCCTCTCGACGAGCAGGCTTCATAATCAAACAGTAAATATATTAGACGAGTATATTTCAACTTAAAGTAGTGGTAGTCAACATACTAATTACACAAAAGTTAGCCAAAGTGACAGTGGCAAACTCTCGCTGTCAAGGGACAAACCTTCGTCAAAGAAACCGGGAGATAGCCTCGCTGATGCGATTCATTTATTACAGTCACTCAACCTTTTTCGACCGCTGATTGCTTGTACAGCTAGCAGGCCAAGTCATTACATCACACTAAGGGACGACGTGTATAAGCACAACACAGACGAGTAAGTCCGCAGCCTAACGTTTGTTGTAATACCTCACCTTTCTTTAGCCTGCAGGAGCTCGCGTTTACGTTGTGCCATTCTTATAACTTCGTGAAGGAACTCTGAGGATAACCTAGACCGACCTTCGTCAAAGAGCCTGGAAGATAAGTTGGCTCTTCTCTGCCAGCTTGAAGTGAGAATAGCAAGTTTCTGGCCAGACGGACAAACTCGTTCGTCAAACAACCCAAAGATACCTGTCCTGATAGCGCTGGTCAAGGACATAATGAGGCGAGAGGAGATAAACGAAGTGGGGAAAGTCATTGGATGAGCGGCAAGTCATGTATTCCGAAAAATAAGCGGACTTACTAAGATTTACTCGGGCTAGGAGCACTGGCGAAGTGTTGCTGGGGTCCAAGGTGACTAACTAACGTCACCGGATGTCGCCGATTACTATGCAGACTTGACATATGTAATAGAATGCCCAGTCATCGATATCGTTGTATCGTGATTGACGCGGACCTTGTCAGGGTTTTCGAAGCTTTTCTCCTCACAATTTACTGATTCGAATGTCGATCAATGTACAGATGTAATAGAATGCCCGGTAATTGATATTCTTATATGTATTGAAGTCTCCTGACCTTATCAGGGTTTTGGAAGCATTGAAACTTGGTTCGCTAGCCAGAAATGCACGTACTATCATGTCCTGCAGCACCAAGGTGATCATATTTAATTACTAACTGGGCATAAGGCACTATCACGAGTCTAGGTCTAGGAGCCGTGCTTCCTTCCAGAAAATAGAAGGACTCCTATTCCGTCATTCCTCCTAGCTGATTGTACCGCATGGAGCTGAGTCAAACACTTATCGTGATCATTCTGTGGGCACGATTGAACATAATTCTTTATCAGAACAAGTCGGAAATGGCATCCAGAAGGCCGCGTACCAATCTTGCACCACACCACATGGTGTCCTCAAGGTGAGTCAAAATATTGATCGTTTAGCGGGCATGGCGGGCATGATGCATAATACGTCTGTATTTGACCGAAAATGATGTTCAGAAGACCATAATCGCTTGTCAACGACGGCTCTGAATCAGCCTGAATAGTACCGCCTGTACCTGTGATGCTTGCGCAAGACCTCGCCTGCAATAACCGTAAGTTTATCCAAATACATTGTGACATGTGAGATAATTGATGGCTCGTCCGACTGCAGTAGTACAATCAACGTTATTGATTCTTGACTATTTAACTTCAAACATCGCTGATTTAGCTTCCCACTTTCCCCCTTCCAAGCCTACTTGATGGACGCCCCAGAATCATCAATGTTTACACCGATTGAGTTCGACCCCGACGATCACTCTAGTCTCAGACAGCGGGGGATACCTGCTCAACTCGGTTCATCACGTTTTAACCCATATGCACGCAGCACGCCTAGCTCAAGGCCTTCTACATCGCTAGCGTCAGCAAGCGTAATAGATGATGCCGATAGCGCTCGTTGCATCACAGACTTGCCAGAAGCTCCACAGCCTAAGTGTAGCAGGAAGGATTATAGTAAAACACAGCAACGAGCCATCGAATGGGCGAAATTGCGCCTCGTTATGGACGGTGCAACTACCGGCTGGATCAGGAACAGCACCAGAGACGAGAAGGCCAAGATGGAGGTGCGCGTTAGGGAGATCATTTTTCATGCCAGTGTAAAGTTCGGTTGTGGTATGTGCTGACAACTGCCCCGTGCGCAACCCAGCATAGACTAATCTGCGTTACAGAATTGATAGCTAATAACTATCTCATAAACACTGTAGTCCAAGCCCTAACGCAGGACCGTAGACGGCTCGCAAAAATCGGCGAAGAATTTGCGAACCTGCACAAGCTTGAACCGCCGTCAAAGCGGTCCGAGGAGGAACGCCAGATTTTTATGAACAATCGAAGGGCAGTCATCTACGATGCAAATCAGCCTTTCGAATACTATCTACATGGTATAGAGGAGACTGAGACGTCTACCAATGTCCTGGTCTTCTCAGATCAAGCTGTCGAAAATACTCATATCAGGCACTGGTATCAGAGCAAGAAATCGCCACTTTGTGACGAAGAAATGAGGTCCTCGATTGATACGACGCCCCTTGACATGTACGCGGAGTCAGCGGCAGGAGTGAGTAAAGTATGTTCTGGTGTGCATCCGTTAATTGAATTTTTATGATCTTTAGATGAGGTGTGCCATCGATCGGTACGTCGAGGATCGACTCACCGAATCAATAAATGACACTCTGCACTTCGCTACCGACGTATATGCCAACGAGCAACAGTTGATCAAGGACGCGATGGTGTTTGCCCTCCAACAGAATATACATCGGGAGTCATTCCAGAAGCGTCTACTATATCTTCATCACAGAGGCCTGTAAGTCTCTCGTTACGGTGAATACAGGCTCAATGCTCATACTTTTGCAGTCAAAAGTTGTACGAGATGCTGGGCCTTCCGGCTCCTCAACCTCCGATTCACGTCCCTTTAACAGCTCAGGAGTTGAGCAAACCACACCCAGTGCCGAGTCATAATACCGCGACTGCCCTGCCTGGGCCTTCCGCTTTGTTGCCGTTTGGACAAATAGGTGGCCAGGCGCCATTGATGACGTCGGGACCGCAGACGTCGTTTGTACAGATCTCAAGTGATGTGGGTCTAAATTTGTGGGGCTTTTCAGATTTTAGAAACTCGGAGCAGCCCCGTCTTGAACTTGAAGGCTCCGGGTCCATGTCGAACGAAATGCCTTTCAACATATAGTGCATTTGACTGAAAATCAATTCAAAAGGTCAGCACAGCTGCCGACTAGGCCTTCATCTGAGCTAATTTCATCATTCAGAATCATTGTCATTCAAGTTACTTCTTGCTTCGTAATGTCCATATTCAAAGTTTGCAGCCGTACTAGTGTCTCTAGCCTCGTTACTAGTTTTTGATCAGACAGAATTCATTGCTTGTTGATGCGATCAATCAATCGTTGATCATTCATTAAATTGCCTGTTGATGCGATCAATCCACTTCAATCCATGGTCGCTGATCATACTGATGAAGTTGATTTTAAAGCCTGTCACGAACGTGACATAATTTACTATGTCAAGTTTGTTTACATGTACTTGAGTTGTTTTCGCACAGCGCCAGAGTCTTCAATCCCAATATGACCTGGATGCTATCAGTCTCGTGAACTTGATCAGTTCAATCAGTATTGGAGTTTTGCGTTCATGCTGCAGGTTTCATGAGTGCCGATTCTGGCTTGCCAGCTGATCATCTTTCGGGACAGAAAGAATGATGTGAGAGGGTGGACTACCTTTGTTGACGTTGGACCCTCGGTGAGTCTTCTACTTTATCGATCTGCGCCATGACAAATATCTTTTTCAGGTTTTGTCTGGTATCGCGTTTACCCAACTGATCAGCCTGTCCTACCTTGGGCTCACCCGATTCACGAACATCGAAGATCACACTGTTGTTCCATCTCAAGTTTTTGCCCGAGATTGAATATTCAAACAAACCTTTCCGAATGTTCATCACGATCAGAAATAATTCCCGTAGCCTCTAAATCGACATCATCCACTTCAGAGATGTTGCCCGTGGCGGTATTCCGAGTCGAATTGTCATGTCGTGGAACAAAGAGTACGTGCGCCGTTTTTGGACTTCGGAATCCTTCAGTTAAGTTCTAAGCAACCAGGAACTACTACTCGATCAACCAGTCCCTTTTGCTCCCAACCCTCACTGGTACACTAGCCTTCGTCACATACAGCTTCACAGTGCACGACTTCAACAATACTGATATTTTCGCCTCGCTGAATCTTTTCTAGGTGGGATCCTGTCCAGCAACGTCCATCGCCATTCTCAACGATAAACAAATTGTCCGGCAACCGATGTTGTTATTGCCACAAGCTCTGTATGCAATCCCCGATGCATCCAGCACGATCCAACGGTTCGCGCATGCATCCCGTGCAGAGCTTATTCCCGAAGACGCACTCGTTGTCGACACGGACCAAGAACCTGCGCTTCAGTATGTCAGTGCAACATAAAACTGGACGCTTCTCAATACTCACTCTCTTCTCAGAGAGCTCCTGGAAAAGTTCGCAACATTTCCGGGGACTTGGAGGTACAACTGTAGCCAATCGTCGCATCAGCCTCGATGTCACTGCGCCTTCGACGGACCTTCACCCACGCCTGCCGATCCTACAATGAATGAGTTTGGTGTTCTGGAGAAAGGTGATGCACAAGTTGCGAAGGCGTCGGGCGAAACGACAACGACAAGGCGGCTCTCTGTCCGAGCTTCTCCGTCAATCAATTCCCGAGTTCCAAGGCAGGTCTCTGGGCCTCCATCCGCTGACGGCATCCCTCGAAAGTCCAATCGTGATTCGGTCTCCTTCAGCACTCTACATAAGGCATCCACGGGCTCTGTCGCCTCCACTACCTCAGTCCTCTCAGCGAAACAACATACTCGCATAGATTTTCTGCTTTGTCTCCGTCAAAAGGTTTGAAACTGCTTAGTTCTAAGATTTCTCTATTTACATGTTCTTCAAACAACAATAGTTCAACGGCTAATGTACACCGGACTCAAGCAGGGACTCCTGCCTCAAGTCGTCAGTCACTATCGACTCTTTCTCCAGTCCCTAGCACCGTTGATGAAGAGGAGCTCCTTGGCGATGAAGAGATCACGCAATACATCAGACGGCAGCAGACTAAGAAGATGGCACATGGGGCATCGCAGGCTTAATTGGACGATCTACTTAAGTTTCCAGAACCAATAACACCAAGCCCTGGATTGACGTCTCAGGGTCAGTTGCTCTCTACCCGGTGTAGAGACTCGTGCATCTCATAGTGTGATATGGCGCTTTACACTAGGGAGTATACAGCACCAACTCGCAGCATCACTCTGTGTACCATCCACAGTGATTCCTATATGACGCGCAGCTTTCCCGCGCAACGCGCGCCATGCGCGCACCATTCCCGCGCTTCACGATGTATACGCGCGCGCGTTCCCGCGCTTGCGCGCCCTATAGCGCCAGCCATCCAGATGCATCCATCCACTGTCCACCAAGCTCCCTAGTACGTATATTTCCATTTTCCTTTATTAGCATAGTTCCACCTTTATTTTTATCATAGTTTCTCACTCATATATATTTTTACATACCTACTCGGTAGCGCTTCGGCTCCGCATGAGCGCGCTTAGGCGCGCTATATAAGCGCCAGCAGTACATACTATTATTTACCTCACTTTTCCCTTGAACTTACTAGTTATCACCCACTATTTACTTAGCAGTACATAGTAGAAGTCTATTGGTCTACACTTTGCACCGGAGAATCTCAATCATTGATTTTGCACGCAGAGGTGTTCAATTCTTCTCAGGCTTAGTTCCTGTCCAATCACGAGAAAAAAGATATTCTCAACCGTCCCCAGGTTTACTGTATAGGTTCTGGGAGCCCGAAGAAGAAGGCTCATCCTGAGATTGTTGGCAACACTTTCGGCTAGGATGATGAACATGGCGATTACCAGGTAGTTAACGGCGATCATCTCGCTCTCCGCTACGGAATCATGGATATCTTGGGCAAGGGCTTGTTCGGTCAAGTGCTAAGCTGTAGAGATCACCAGACAGGCGAATCTGTTGCGATTAAGATCATCCGCAATAAAAAGCGCTTTCATCACCAAGCACTGATGGAGATCAAGATCCTAGACAATCTTCGTAAATGGGTATGCATCCATACTTACATCATTCTCAAAAGATGAATTAACGCGTCTCTCAGGATCACAAAGAGAAGCACCATGTCATCAAGATGACTGAGCTCTTCTACTTCCGCAATCACCTCTGCAATGCCATGGAGCTACTCAGCATCGATTTGTACTTCTCTTGATTGGCTTCTGCGACATAAACAACGGAGGCAAAAACGGGCGGCCAAAGAAGACGACTTCCACCGAGATTTCCGAGGAGCAAATCCATTGAAGCGCCCCACCAGTGTTCCAAATCTCGTGAACGTCACCGGTAGTCACCATACACCACCCCTATTCCGCGCCGTCATCTATGGATTCCAGTTACAGCTCTCCCAGCCATCATTTCCAACGGAGCAACTACCTGACTTCTTATATGTTCAAGGCCAGGGCGTCCCTAAGGACACGTTCTACACGCTCCTTATTCCCATGCATCTCGATGTCTCCTTGAGATCTCTTCAAGTCACGCTTCGAGACTATCCGTTACCACTCCTGCATATCCCGTTTCATTCTGAAGGCAAAGACCTGCCTGTCCTGAGGTTCATTTCTGACTTGGTCATTGCCGAGGACATGGGACCATCACAATCTGTTGAGTGGATTTCCTGTACCATCGGTGGGGCTCAAGGTGGTTTTGTTCCGAGTAGCCCTCTCATTATTGAAATTCCCAAAACCATTATGCCCGTCAAGACATACGCTAATCCCACTGTCAAAGTTATGACGGATGGGGTAACAATTTTTGGTTGGGGCGCAAGCTACAGCGCAACTACTCAAGATCTCGTTCGGATCTTGGAGAGCTTAACATCAGAAACGCGTGATCCGTCTCCTAGCATTGGGTTTTGGGACAAGGCACGTCCCATATTTGTCCTCTGATGTTTATGGATCTGATTGTGTTTTTAGCTGAGGCTCATTTTTCACTGGACTATCGAAGTGTCATTCGTTAATGAGGTCAGACTCTACATGAAAGGTGCGGCTTGAGGTGCCGTCATGTGTCATATATTTTAATTTATGTCACTGCACTAGGTACACGTGATCCGTACACCCTTCACGATGAAGGTGCTGGCTTCGGACTCTGCTGGAAAGGCAATCCCCAATTACTCATTGGATTTTCGAACGACGTCGATGAACCTATTCAGGTGTCAAGTGATACCATGTCTATCATCATTCCAAAGTAATGTCATTCCAATTCACATCACCAGAGAGACTGAAAACCAAGAGTAGGTTCCATTGTGAGTGGGACGTCACCCAAAACAAGCTGGACGCCAGTGAAGCGCACAGTGCCGCGCCCGGTTGCCTCAAGACCTGTGCCAAACTCGGCTCCGGTGTACGTTTTGGAGTTGGTGTCATACTAGAGCGGTCTTGCAGCACTGAAGATTGTACATCTTGCTGCCTCGGTTCCTCATTCGACCGTCATTGCCGTTTTTTCACCTTCCGGCCTCATCATGAAGTGCAGCTTACGACTACGAAAACGGACAAACACTCCCAGGTTAGGCTGTTCTTTCGATTGCCTTTCCTCCGTTGATTGTTTCTTCAGACACTTCATGACTCCTATAAGGGCTTCCGATCTGACTTCATTCACCTTTCCGTGTCTTTAACATCTTCTCTGCATTCGCATACCTCCGCCGATCGATCCAGCCCGAGTAGTTTCCATTTAACACCACACGCATTTGCTCATTTCTGGTCCTGGTGGGCACTCTTTGACGGCAATTTGTCCTTGCCAGTCAGACAGGGCTCGTATTATCCTTCCAAAACAGTGTCCCCCAAGTTTGCTCGTCACCTTGCGACTGTGAAGTACCGAATAGTGGTGCCTCGCTTATTCATATCTCACGTTTACATTGATGACACGAGAGACTCCTGGATTTCTGGAATCACTTCGTTTGTGGGCACCAAGGCTAACGTTGGCCATTTTCAAGCAGACATGCACCAGAGGGACCAAGAATCTATTGCTCCAGGCGACGGTCAGGACAGCATCAAGGTTGTGCGACATAAGCCCTTCTATGCGGCGGAGGTGGTCATGAAAGACATGGACCTTCGCGCCATGCCGGCCACCTTTTCTGAGCCTCTAAAGCAAGCCATTCCTCTGTCGTTCGAAGGTGACCGGGACACCAATAACTCCAGGCTGAAACTGTCCTGTCAACTGGGCCCTCGACCGATCGTCAGAAGTTCAAGGGCCCCGTGAATACAGCTCAGACTGCTGCAACTGTTCTAAAAAGAATCTTGAGTCGGGATCGTAATGACGTCTTGTGGCATCATCGCATAGTGCATTGCGATCTCAAGCCAGAGGTTCGTTATTCTCGTATTGCATACACTTTGTCTTATGACTCTGTTTAGAATGTCTTATTACGACACCCTGCGAAGAGTGCTATCAAGGTCGTAGACTTCGGCAGTAGCTGCTTAGAGCACGAGAAGAGTAAGTTCATTTTCACCACGGGCCCTAAGATTTTACTGAGCCAAGCGTAGTCTATACTGATATTCAGAGTCGTTTCTATCGGTCGCCTGAAGTTATCCTGGGCATGAACTATCACATGGCTATCGACATGTGCAGTTTGGGTCCTCGCCGAGCTCTATACAGGATTCCCTATCTTCCCTGGCGAAACCGAGCAGGAGCAATTGTCTTGCATCATGGAGGTTTTGGGGCCCCCAGATAAGGACTTCACCAATCGTAGCTCCCGAAAGCGACTCTTCTTCGGTAAGATGACACATTGGCGACCTTCTATCACTTTCCTAACTCTTTCTAAGACAATAACGGCGCACCCCGATCCGTGGTGAACTGTAAAAGTCGTCGTAGACGACCAGGCACAAAAACACTTGCTCAAGTTCTACGGTGTCAAGACGATGACTTTGTCGACTTCATTGCGTGGTGCCTTGTATGGGATCTCGAGTGAAGGATAAAACTTCAAGCAGCACTACAACATAATTTCCTCCGTGCAGGACGTCGAAGCAAGATCACTACCCCTTCGCCATGTCATACTTCTCCCCGTCATCGTCGATCACCAAAGGCGTCACAGACATGGACTTCACCTCACGTTTCTGCTTGCCAGCCACACCACTGGCAGGTGTATCGTAGTCGTTGGCAGTCATCTTGCCCTTCTTCCCCGTCCGACACCCACGTCCGACGCTGGAGTATCACGACCAGGCACGGGTGTAGTATCGGTCTCTTTGAGAAGCTTGTTGGCAGCCCATCGTTCTTTCTTGCCACGGGCACGATGTTTTTTGGACAAAAAGATACGATTTTTGAATATTAGGATCAGCCTATATTAAGATTTGGAGGTCCTGTTATCTAGCTATCTAATCCGCAACGTATATAAGCACACATAACCACTGGCATACATGCTGTGTCGTCTCTTCCTCTCGGCTCCATCCGTTTTCTGCGTCATGCTGTGTTGACAGTGTTGTGCGTGTCTCAGCGAGTAAGGATCTTTAATTTATGTAAGCAGTAGTCTGACTTCCCGCTACCGGATCATCCTTACTAGTAACATTTTTGAAGCACTTCAACGAACTACACTACACAAACAACCGCTACCTTACAGCGTATTGCCGACAACTCTAACGTGCAATGCGCGCAAGCATTGCGTCATCTTTTTGGATCGTCGCCTTTCTGTCAGTCTTGTTTTTACTGACGATGGTGTTCCAATGCGGTGCCCTAGGCTGCTCTTGGGAGAGGGCAAAGGACGCCCGTGGACTCAGTAGGCATCGCGCCTCTTGTCACTTGTACAAGAGATATAGCGTTCTTGCGACGCAGAAGAGATGGGAGCGTGCCAAAGAAGCTTCACACCATGACGCAGTGAGTAGTCCTACTAAGCAATCAGCTGTCTTCTTAAACGAGGTGGACTTCAGAGAATCGGTCGTGTCAGACAAACCGCCCCTTTTCGATCACCAGCAGGGTCTGGCATCAGCACTCTAGATTCATCCGGTCTCGATGACTTAGGACTCTCCCTTGACTTAGAGAATGATGTCGACGTTGAGATGGGTGCCAATTGCGAAGACAAAGTTGACGAGTCGGATGATTTTGGTTAGTATCCATTTGCGTGATAGACTACCAGTTTTCTCATTACCTGACACCTTCAGAGCAACCGACGCGCCGTATCAGGCGAATTCCAAGGCCCTTCCATGCCATCGAGCCCATAGAGGACGACCTTAATTACTCTGATATCGGTCAGAGCTCGTTGAGTCTAAGTTTGCCTGTCGTACCAGCTCGATCCAGAATCCAGCGTGTTATTCTAACCCTCAGAGACACACTCCAAACGACCGTCAATTCCTTTGGTCTCTCCCGACTTTACCCTCGTCGTCCGTCGTTCGAGCCGGACAGATTTATTCCATCCGAATTGCTTGCGAGGACGTGTCCAGCTGCTGCTCAAGGAACCCATTCTCCGCCGAAAGTCTTTGCACCACCGTACCTGTTTTCTAACATGACAGTCTATAGACTTATGTCGTGGATGAATTCTGGCACCAGTCGTGTGTCAGAAACTAAAGTCGCTGCCCTAGTCAAAGACGTAATACTAGCAGAGGATTTTGACAGCAAGGACCTCCAGGGATTTTCGGTGAGGCGGAGTCTGCGGGAATTGGACCAAGACGAGGGTGGAAAGGGAATTACCTTTCCAGATGACTGGATCGAGACTACGGTCACCATCGACATTCCAACGAAGTCGAAGGAGGATAGCCCTAGGCTCTTCTCAATTCCTGGATTTCATTTTCGCCCTCTTGTTGAAGTTGTACGCGCTGCATTCGCAGATGCTCAAGCGGGCGCGTTCCACCTCATGCCTTTTAAACGTCTATGGAATGATCCTCTAGACGGCCATCAAGAACGGATATACGACGAGCTTTACACGTCTGATGCTTGGTTAGGAGCTCAGGATGATTTGCACAAGCTGCCGAAAGAGCCTGGGTGTTCCTTGGAGCGCGTCATCGCAGGCCTTATGTTCTTTTCGGACGCTACTCACTTGGCGAACTTTGGAACTGCCAAGGCTTGGCCTCTCTATGCTTACTTTGGAAATCTGACGAAGTACGTACGTTCGTCGCCTACGTCGGGATCGTGTCACCTCGTAGGATTCTTACCTTCGGTGAGTCCTCCTCATTGCCACACATTTTCAACCATATTTAGGCTACCCTCCTCAGCTT
Source organism: Suillus fuscotomentosus (assembly GCF_016647785.1). Lineage (NCBI taxonomy): Eukaryota > Fungi > Basidiomycota > Agaricomycetes > Boletales > Suillaceae > Suillus > Suillus fuscotomentosus. Next base: position 94,544 of record NW_024539652.1, on the reverse strand, counting down.
CCTGATAGCATCAAAGACGTTTTGAGTAGCCTGCCTCGAATATCGAAAACAGGCATAGCCTCCCTTCTCACCTACTGCCGCAGGCAGTTGTTCCAGGCTTGCTGGGAAATCCTGATGGATGAAGAATTTCTCTATGCTTATCGACACGGCATTGTTTTGAAATGCGCCGATGGAGTCATGCGGAGAGTATATCTTCGAATTTTCACGTATTCGGCTGACTACCCGGAGAAGTACGTTTTTTTCATTGCGTTCTTTCAAGATCTCATATGAATATTAACTTTTAGGGCTCTAATAGCGACTATCAAGGACATGGGCTCCTGCCCATGCCCTCGCTGCCTTATACCGAAAAGTTTGTTCAATTGTCTCGGTCTGGCTAAGGATATGAAAAACCGCGCAACTAACTTTCGAGTCTATACTACAGCGAAGATCGTCAAGGCTCGTGACTTCATCTATCGATGGGGAACTACCGTAGATAGCGGAAAGGTTGAAGACACCCTTGGAGAAGGCTCGTGGGTTCCTATTCTGGTAGGCGTAAAGGGCCCCCTACTGATTATGATAAACTCAAACCGACGTCCGCAGAATCAATTCGCAGTGAAGCTTGGGGCGCTAGGCCTCGACCCATTTCGCATGCTCGTGGTGGACCTAATGCACGAGTGTGAATTAGGTACCTGGAAGGCGCTATTTACGCACCTGATAAGGCTTCTTTATGTACTTCCTGGAGGTACTCAGGTGGTTGCCGCCCTAGATGAAAGGTATGTGGAGCTAATAATGGTCTGAATATATTTACCTGCTAACGAGTTGTCAATTTCGCCTCAGATTTCGCCAGCTCCCAACCTTCGGGAACGGTGTGATTCGCAGGTTCGCAAATAATACCTCAGAGATGAAAAAATTGGCAGCTCGCGACTTCGAAGACATTTTACAGGTTCGTTCACATTGTTTGGTTGCCGGAAAGCTCCCTCACATGCCCTCTAGTGCGCTATGCCTGTTTTTGAAGGGCTATTCCCTCCTGAACATGACGCGGCTGTGCAGTCACTGCTATATCGCTTTGCACAGTGGCATGCACTTGCAAAGCTCAGGATTCACTCCGATTCTACCTTAGCATTTCTAGATGAAACGTTCAAAACACTCTCCCGGATGTTGCGGAAGTTTCGGACGCACACCTGTGCTGCTTTTAACGCCGTGGAATTGCCGAAGGAGAAGGCGGCGCGTCAACGAAGACTCACTCAACGCTTCGAAGCTCATACTAACGTCGCTCCAGAATCAACTGGAGCAAGGGCCAAGATGTTTAACTTAAATACCTATAAGTTCCATGCTATGGGGGACTACGTGAAAACCATTCGATTATTTGGGACCACGGATTCGTTTACAACGCAGATCGTATGTATCATCTACATTCTACCGGTATGAACCTGATGACCATGTACAGGGCGAGCTTGCACACCGAGCTTTGAAAGCATTCTACCCACTAACCAGTAAGCTAGACACTCCGGCCCAATTAGCCAAACACGAGCGGAGGCGCCGCGCGCTACGGCGTATAGCAGAGGCAGGGGGTACAACCCCCTGCCTCAGTCAATCACTAGTCGATATCCCCTCTTCTGGAAAGCACTACCGCATCACCACCGGTCAGAATCATTCGATCAGTCTATTCGCATTCATTCGAGAACATGACGGCGATCCGGCTCTCAAGGTAGAAGTCTCATCCGTTTTGAAAGCTCCTCACTCACAGTAGCTATTAGAAATTTATACCAAAGCTAAAGGACCATGTACTTTATCGGTTGCGCAAGCTAGACGTCAGCTACTGCGACCATACCTTCACAGACGAGGAGCGAAACCTGGTCATCATCCCTAACAACACAATCCACTCTGTCCAGACTATGCAAGTTCATTATACTACATACGACATGAGGCATGACTACGACACGATCAACCCTCGAACGCACGCGGACGTTATGGTGGTTTCGGGTGAGACAACGCCCAACCATCCATATTGGTATGCCCGCGTATTAGGAATATATCATATCGAGATGTGGCTCAACGACGGAGCTCAGCCGGTGAAGCAACACCTTGAAATTCTTTGGGTTAGATGGCTGGCCCCTTTGCAGAACCATAAATCTGGTACGAGATATGCTCGTCTTCCCAAAGTCGCCTTCGTGGAGGAATCCGACACAGACGCATTCGGGTTTCTTGACCCAGGGCAAGTGATTCGGGGAGTGCACTTGATTCCAGCCTTTGCTTCAGGACGTGGTGTTAGCTCGCTTTGCCACGGAAAATCATTGGCGCGTCAGGAAGGGGAACTAGATGATTGGGAGGCCCATTACATTGGCATGTGAGCGTAAATATCTGTTCTTATGTATACTAATCCTTAACCTCTGGTGCAGATTTGCTGACCGAGACATGTTCATGCGCTATGGTCATTTAGGTGTGGGGCATCCGGTAACGATGCGAAGAATGACCAGAGATTGTCTTAGCCCTGGATCAGCGGGCGACATGAACGTCGTGGACGACACCGACGAGGTAGATGTGAGCCATGCAGAGAATGATGACAGCGAGGATTGTGACGGATGCGGCGAGGATGACAATGAAGATGATGGAACGAGCGATGAAGAATTTAGCGACGATGACCTAGAGCACGAAGACGAGGGAGTTGAGAAAGATCATGGCTGGGAAGGTGACGAGGACCAGGATGACTTGGAGGACGATGACCTATCTTTTTGAATTTCCTCCATTAACAGATTATTTGGTACTCAAGTTCCATCATACGGCAGGCGTCCGAGTCGTCTTTGAATTCTAGACGTTCATCATGCCTATCGCAGCGAGTGCCATGCCTGCGTCACTGAGGACAGCACAAAATATCAGAATTTAGACTCGGAAAGACTTTCTGATCAGACTCGGAAGTTCGTAAGTACTACTCACTGGCACCTCCATTTCAAAGCAGATCTTTCGTGCCTTGCGGTGGATGGTATGCTAGTACTCAGCAGCCTGAAGATAAGGCAAGAGGTCGTCAACATACCACGGATAAGAATACAAACTCTAGACTCTGCAACCGAGATCAGACGGTGAACGGACTGTCGCTCATCGCAAAGGAAGACTCGAACGTTTGTTTTCGATCCGGTGTTCCGTGGCAGGCAACTTGCAAGGTGAAGCTACTGATTTCGACTAAACACATTGGATGCTCCTCGAGGGTGCAAATTTGTTCTATTCGGTAACAGCTCCGAGTATAGATTTTTTCTGAGTATCCGAGTCTATTTGTCATGGAATTGTCTCACACGCCATTCCAGTTTAGCTGGTTTACAGAAGGTCTTTAATGACATCGATATCACACTCCAGAACATAAAGAAGGAAAACATTAATGCTGAACAACGTGGATACGATTACCTTACCATCCCTTGCTGGCCTTGGTCGCGCCATGTCACATTTTTTGGAGGCGATAGCAGGAGGCGGATGAGGTGGATGATCGGTGGAAGACACTATCGTTTTTCAACACGTCGAACAGAAGTTTGACCGTAAAGCATTGTACATCATAGTATGTGCGGCCATCAATTTCTAAATACTTTTTTCCATTCAATCATTGCTAAAGGCATTTTCCATTCAAACGCCTTGTATAGTCATCGCACTGAAACCATACATATGACCAAGTAAGAAGGAGCTCTCAATTCGAGGGTGTTACACTACTGGGCCTGGTATGCTCCGACGTCGCCGCGCCCCAACCTCGTTTTTAAGTCACACAGCCCACCAGATTCGGTGGTCATTGTAAAACTGACTTTCCATTAGAATGCCTTATATAGCTATGGAACCGAGACCATACATAAGACATAGGGAGAATGGGCTCTCAATTTGTGGCCGGCACGCTACTGTGACTTGTAGGCTATGATGCTACTATACTTCAACTCCGTCATTGATGTGTCTTGCAAGTTTAGATCTGGAAGGTATGTATGACGAACTAAGATTTCTTATGGAATATATGGATATATTTAGGAAAAGCATAATTATATCTGTCTATAGGTCTCATGGCTACAATATCACGGACTCATCAATTCACTGATGGTTGTACAGTATACTTCTGAGGGAAATCACGATACATTTTGAGATAATGGACGATACACGCTTACAGTAACTTTTCAGGGCTGCACGCATCACGCGTGGGTTGTATTTATATTAGAATTCGCCGTAGCCCTCAATTGTACCAGACCAGTGCAGAGTTCAGGAATCAGAAGACGAAGGTATGCGTTATTTTGGTCTGTTGTGCAATGGCTTCGAGGAGTTTCCTTATTCAGAAGCTTTCCACTTTGCAAAACTTCAAGACCTCGCGTTCCGAGTCGTACCTCGAACTTACTTGAAATATAACAAAAGTCATGCTTTGTCATGAAGCAATGGTTTAAACTCAGTTGAACTCTGCCGGGCTTACCGATGGGTCCCAGACCAAATCCCTGACTTTCTAGGTCCATGAGGTACGTAGCCACATTTGCGAATGGGAAGGTATTTAAGTGCTGCAATAACAGTTTCAGTCTTGTTCTTGTGCAACCTCGAGCATTTCTCCCCAAAGCCAAACTGTTTCGCAGATCAAATTATGATGGCTACCCTTCATACACCACCATCACAGAAGTCACAGGTACCGCCGCCAGATACAGCACTGGTCCCTCCCCACACCTCACAATATGACTATCGCACGGGGGATCTGGAGCTAGGTCGCGAGGCTGTTCTTACTGATTTGAGAAGGTATCTGCAGGTCCCATTCGTTTCCCTAGCGAAGTGTGTTGGTGCCGTGCCTTCTCAGCAGCGTCTGGAGGAGAAGCACGACCACTTAATTCGGAGCGAGGTTCTCACCAACGACGGCCTGGAATGGAAGGACTTCATTCGACCTGCGAATATGTCCGAAGAGATGACGTTCAAGCTTGAGGGAATCATCTCTGGAATCTTGGAACAAGTCCCGGATTGTGGAGTATCCTACCTATCGAATATGCTCCTCTCAGAACGCCATAATACTTCCCTGCCGGATGGATACCTTGTGCGGGCGAAAAATCGAACTGCAGCCAGGATGCATTGGTTCGATATCGCTGTACCATTCGGATTCAAGAAGGAACGGGATGCAAAAGCTGTCCGAGACGTAAGTTGTTGTCACAGATCTCGTCGGCGCCGATTTATACACTTTGCTCTAGAACGAACACAAGATGATCTGGAGCCTTCACAACATCATGCGCGAGGACCCCTGTCGTCGGTTTGCCTTCGGTATCACAATCGAGGACACGCAGTTGAGATTGTGGCTCGGCAATCGTGGATTCCTCGCAGTCACAGAGCCTATCAACTGCTTCGAGGTACGCTTCCTTATCGTGCTGTATGTCAGGGAACTAACTGGTATAATACATCTAGAACATCGATGGTGTGATCTCTCTCTTTTATGCTCTTGGATTTGCGTCTGCGTCTACCTCCTTGAAAGGGCTCGGATGGGATCCCACTGTCGAGCGGATCTATGTAGGAGGGAAAATGCAATACAAGTTCACAGTAGGGGACGAAGTGTTCACCACGACACGGGAACTTGCCACCTACGGCGCGGACTATATGGTTGGGCGTGGAACTCGCGTGTACGAAGCCACGGACACTAAAGGGAAGAAGGTTGCCATCAAAGATTCGTGGAGAGAAATTGATCACCAATCTGAGGGCGAGATCGTAGAAAAAATCTTGGCCTCCTGCGAGAAGAAGCTGGAAGCGAAGGATTTCGCCGATGCCAAGAGACACTTCGTTGGAGTCCGGCTCTGGAAGGATGTCACAATCGACGGTGCCTCGGATGAGACGGTGAACCCGGTAGCCGGAGACGAGTATGATGGCACCTGGAAGTGGAAACCTATCGATCTCATGCCCATCCTCCCCGAAAGGCTGCATTCATCTGCTACGGGCGACGTACCCGACAGTAGCAAACTATCTGCCTTCCTTTCCGCACAATTGGGCATTGTTGGGCGAAAGGAAACACGAATCCCACAGAGAGTTCACGCGCGCATCGTTTTCCATGATGTTGGAGTCACTGTCAAGGATCTAATCTCTCTGGCCGACAGCCTGAGTTGCTTGTCTGGCGGACTGAAGGGTAAAGCAACTATTCTTATTCTCCTTACCTCAATCGCTCATGCCACCCTTAGGCCTGTATTATTTGCATAAAGCAGGTTGGATCCATCGCGATTTCAGCGTCGGGAACGTGATATGGGTCGTCGGTGACAACGGGGGTATCGGCAAACTGGGTGACTTCGAGTACGCGAAAGAGATAAATTCAAACACTTCTCATGACGATCAAACGGTAAGAATTTCTGAAGATGATACCTCTCGCTGCTAACTCGTCAGCAGGGAACAATGCATTTCATGGCGATAGAAGTAGAACATCAGCAGTACCTTTTCCAAACCCTAGCTCCCGCTCCAACATATGGTGATACAGACGTCCCGTCCCCCCCTCCATTCCGCATGAACTTCCTGCACGACATCGAATCTGTATGGTGGGCATATGCGTGGATCTTCTTTTATCACACGGACACCATCACGGCGAACTCGAACGATTCCTTTGATGTGGATGCACAGTTGAGACAACATCAGCTAGCGTTCCCTGGTGCGATTCGCCAGCCAACACGCCTGACATTCTTCACTGGCATCACAAAACTTCGCCACACCTGCAAATCCATCCTTTCAGATAGATGCTTCAAGGTTTGCGATAATCTTGCGCTTTTTGCATATACTCTCCAAGCCAGTTATCTCAAGGCAGAGGCTGAGCACCCCTTGATTGTGCTCGATGACTCCCTTCGGGAAGATATGCATGCAAAGCCGCAGAATATCTCGATTATGCGCAAAAAGAGGCTGGTGATATCAAACTTTGTCGGCTCTTCGACCTCCGCAGGCAGAAGAGGCCTCGAGAAGAAGGTGAAACGTCGCCTACGCCAGATAATGCAGGGAAGAGGATCCGATGCGGTTGATTATTCATTCAAGATCCCCCCTTGGTAGATTTCATATTCCTCGCACACCTCGGTGCGTTTTCACCGCTTGGAACTAGACATCTAGTTGACGAGACCAAGACTGATACATAAATTGTCTGATACGTAGAACACTAAATTAGTCAGTAATATAAAAAGTAACGAATACCGGACAATAATGCTCCCACTAGAGGATGAAGCGTAGATTGGTATCCTGAAAAGTTAATCTGAATCTACCACGCTATAAACTACAAATGCTTACGATGTAGTGCGAGCTCGACAGTTGCGGTTTCTGTTGATAATGATGCTTCAAACAGACTTAAGCAGCTCTTGGTACTAGATGATCCACAGAAACCCACAAAACTCGCATTTCTATTTAAAGACAACATTCCTAGCATAAACACCATTCTCTCTCTAACACTACAACTCTTTACGATGTCACGATCGAAGCAGAAAGGATGGTTAAACGTGAGCAGGAGCAAACTCGAATAGAATGTTGTGTTCCTCTCACAAGGCGAGCCGCACAGCGGCAACCACTTGCGCATGATAAAAAGTAGGTCTCGCCCATCAAGAATAAAACTACAGCTCTTCCTCATCCTCGAGGTCGTCTTCGAGCTCCGACCTTCCGGTGAGATCAGCAGCATCGATCGCGTTCTGCTTGTCCCCCAAGTACCAGTTCGGCATCGCGAGGGCAAGCAAGATAGGTATCACGCTCAGTATGGTTGCTGTGGTTACCATGATCTTCATCGTGTCGTCGTACGCTGAAACATGATCGGTGAATATTTGCATTGATGTGTGCATGGCAGCTATTTCAAACGCACCGTTGATGACGCCCTCTCGTATGGGGTGGCCGAGCGGATAGGAAGCTGCTGACCTTATGCTCCCAAACAGCTCTGCACGCTCCTCGTTGGTCAACGATGGCAGATACTTCTCTAGGTTACCTGGCATCGTGTTCGACCAAATCGCGCCGGCTGTGTTTCCGTCTAGTCGACGATTCTAGATATGTATGAGAGTGGACATACCGCATGCGTTCCCAACTGCGCCCCCGATTTCAGTCACTAGGAGCACGATCGCCGTGATGATCGCCACGTCTGTGTGAGGTACGGATGCTTGTGCTCCTACTTGGGAAGAGACAGCGGCAAAACCTCCGCCGAAACCTTGAAGGATCTGGGTCCACACGAGTTCAGCATTTGAGGCGTTGGCACCACGCGAGTGGATCATCATTGCAACACCCCTGACAAGAATACGTAGGTCGGGAATTTTGGTTGAAATGATTGAGAGGCTTACGCTAGACGGATTACGAGTCCGACGACGAGTACGTACTACCGCGCAGGGTTGAGCTGGACTGCGGTATTGAATGGATCAGTGACAGTGACGTACCTTGTAACGATGGAGGAAACGCATGCTGAGACCCGCGAGAATGCCAAATAATGTCAGTGCAACGGATTGCACCTGAATGAAGTACGTCGCATTCACGAGTGACCTTCAGAGACTAGGTTAACACACACTCTCACAAGCAGAAGGTGAAAGGTACCAAGGTTTCACCACTAGGACAAACGAAAACAGATACGCGTACGTAAGGAAGAACGACATCTATAACATCGAACGATCAATCTCACCAATAAATGACGACGCCACTTGACACTTACGAAGTCAAAAAAGCCTATGAATGCCGCACATACAACACTTCTATTCTTGACAAACCGGGGAGCGATCACGGGCATACTGGCGTAACGTAGATCCCAGACTGCGAACAAGACAAGAAACACAAGTCCCATGAAAAGCACTGCAATGATCGAACCTACATTTTGTGCACATTGGTAAATCTCTCTCCGGGAAGATAAGATATTGAACACGAACCATTCTTCCAGGATCCCGACACTGCCTGACTAATTGTCAATGGAAGTAAGGTTAGTGAAACTGCGGCTCCGAGAAGGACAAGTCCGACTAGGTCAAGCTGTTCAGCGGACCGAAGGAAGACAGCCATGGCGGATACAGATTTATCTGAGAGGCTTCGCTGTGTTGAGTTCTCGCGACTACGTGATTTGTTGGAGTCGAGAAGAGCGATCCTTTTGGCCTTGCGTTCCGCCCACAGAAGAGTGAAAATGAGGGGTGCAAGGGAAACAGGGACAAGGACAGCAAACATGGCATCTGTGGATCACAATATGAGAAGATGACAAGGTAAAATGATGGGCAAGACTTACAGCCCCATCTCCAACCGATAGTGTTGAGGACTGCGGTGGATATGTTTGAGCCAATAAATGCATTGATCAGGAATGGTGTAGAGACGAGGGAGACGACAAGCCCACGCCATGCAAGGGTGGTGATGTCAGCAATGATAATCTGTGTGAGTAGTTGCAATCCACTGAGCGGAGTAAATCAATGCCCAGGATAGTGGCGTTATCGGCGTATGCTCACGTATATCCACTAGAAGAATGAGTAAGATAGAAAAAGAAGAAAAGAATTGACGCTCACACAGCATATAGTACAATCCCCCCAGCAATAAAACCGACATTAGGGGCAGAAGCTATTACGGTATAGCCTAGTAGTGGGAGATCATGATAGTGCAGCGAGTTAGATGCAAACGACATACCGAGAACGTAAAAGATCACTAAAAGTGCAAGGTCAGACAAGGACTTGAGGATGCAGTGCGCACTCACAGACACTAACGTAAGCGGTGCCTCGTGACGAGACGTCCGCGACTTTAGCGATTACAGGTTTCCCGACAGCGACTGTGAATATTCAGTCAATAATCACTGTCAAGGGTGACGAGAAGGAGAAATTACTAATAAGTGACTGTGCGACGGCGATCGAGCTGAGAAAGGCGTGCTCGCCAAAATATGAAGTAGCGAATGTAAGGTATGCATAAGTTGTGGATGCATCAAGGGAGTATATATATGACGCAAGTCCAAGGCTATCGATTTATTAATTAGTATACGAGGCGCAACTTGAAAGATGTTTGCACGCACCCAATGAAGAGACACCAACGAGAGTAACGCCCATATACGCGTTGTGCGGCCTCGACTTTCATGACGCCAGCATGTGTTTCCTGGTCTGCAAGGAGAACTGAATGTTCGATGTCATCGCGGTCGTCGTCTAGTTGTTAAAGCATTGTGAGCGGACACAACTTTTCTTGATCGTGAGACTGATTCATACCTTGGGGGTTCTGAGGGAGAGGCGTGTAGCCTGCTGTAGACATGACTTGTTGCTCGAATTTTGATATTAATATTGAGATCTGAGAAAGGAGTCTGGGCAAAGAACAGTGGGCAGCTGGGTTGCTTGGGACGCAGCACTTGGCTGATAAGGGATTCTCACACTGGTCGCAGACAAAGATACTGCGATCTGTATGTACGGAAGTCGATGCAACGTTGGGCCCACGCGCTCACCGGCCAAAGATCCAATAAACCCCAATCGAGTTACGTAGTCGCACGGATCTTGGCACATGGCACAGGCTCGGATCAGAACAAATTTAGAACAACCAGCAGGCGATGCTACACATCCATAACGATGTCCTCCTGCGCGATGTCCTCTACAGTCTCAGATTATGTTCCCTCAGATGTGCATGGTCTAGCCGCGATAAGTCATAGCTTGACCACAACATAGCGCCCGGTCCGGCGGCTCTTGCCGCGGCTTTCATTATAGATGCCGCGATGTCAGATCGATTATCACTTCAACAGTCAGCCCACTCTCGACGAGCCAAACTATCACTTTAACAGTCCTTCAAATACTGCGGATTCTCAACGCTACTTCGTTCTGAATCAAACCCACATCTCAATGAGCTCGATTATCATCCCAACAGTCCTCCAGACGAGCCTCAAATTGGACCCACTTCAAATTCTCGGCGAAAAGTACCGGCCATCGAAATCATGTGCTTGCTTGTTCAAATAACGCTACGATGGGCTACTAGCCTCAAAATCTAGTGTTATCGCAGCCCACAATCACAAAACAAGGTTTGCGGCCTGACTGCGCAGAATCAAGTTCTACATCTCATCAAAACCGTGAAGAGCTGGTTTTACGAACTCTATCGAAACTATCGAGGTTGCGGGTGTCGATGACGGTGTAAGTGACTTTCACTCACTTCGAGGTCGTTTGCTGATTGCTGTTCCTGTTAAGATCGATATCCAGTGTGGGCGGCTTCACTGGCTAACTCATTATGGCAGGCGTTCGTCTCAAGAAACCCGATCAGCGAGTAGCGTAATTCGCTGAAAGGAGATGTTGTCGAGGCCCTGCCGCAATTCGCTAAATGTTATCTTCTATTCCGGGCGCCCGGTCCATCATCTCTTGAAGATGAAGAATCCGAGGTGTTAGAAGTCGAACCGGCAGATGACAAGGGGTGATATACACTGATTTCGAAGGAATCGGAGGATGACTCGGACAGTCTGATATTCATTCAGTTGATGACGACTAAGTACTGTACAGCTACAAATATACTTGTAATCAATATCGTCCTTGAAAGAACAAGTCCAGCCACTCCTCAGCTGAGGTTTTACAAAGCCCAAGCCCGGGTCCCCGAGCCGCGCCCGCACATCGCTAGAATAGACTACAGTATTGAGTACATGGAATCCAAGAACACATCCTAAGTATCAGGTTACAATGTCCACATGCACCCAATATCAATACCAGAGAATGGGTCCACCAAAGTCGGAAGACACAAAGACAGGCATGATTTTTTGAACAGCAAGAACCCCGATTCGCGGGGTCATCGTTCGTCTTCGTCGCTCCATATCAGATCATCGACGTCATCTTCTGGCAGACCGCAATTGCCAGTCGACCTGAATGATGAGATGACGTTCCGTCTACAAACATGATAATGCATGAGGTTCTGAGAATGAGAGATAAGATCAGTTACCTTGCAAGCAAATCCTCAACACCCGCCTGCCCTGCTTCCCAGTCTACGCGTACCCAATTATGCACGAGCTCACCGTCGCGGTAGACCAGTAATGTTGGTAGCATGTCGGTGTCGACGTCCTCTTCCTGTCCCCCCTCATCCTCCTCCTCCTCGTCATAATAAGGCTTCTCATCAGCCCCATCAGCATACGGATCCTCGTCATCATCATCAACAAACCGCCCAGGCATCCCATTCACCTTGGACCGCACCCGAGTCGACGACGACGACAACGCAGTCGACGCAAACCCAAGCGCAGCCGCCCGCGCACGCACAAACTTCGTCTCAGGATACATCCTCGCAAGCCTCGCCAACACCTCATCAAGCGCATAACACCGATCCAACGACTAAAAAAGCAAAAAAAAACCCCATCAAAAACCCACCCACCCACCACCCCCAAAAACCAACTCACCGACTCATACAAATGCACAACAACCCAAACACCTCTATCCTCCCTCTCCACAGCGCTCACGAACCCCCCACGGCCGACCTCCCTGAGATGCCCAAACCGCCCCGTCTTGGGCATCCCAAGCACATTCGTCCGCTTCTCAGGATCCAGCGCGTCTTTCTCCGCTTCCTCCTCTAAGAACGTTTTCCCACCGAGATCAGCCCTCTCCATGCGTCTCCGCACTTCTTCCATTTCGCGTGCGCGCCGTGAAGCTTGGAGCGCAGCTGCTTCGTGTTGATCGCGGATGACGCCTTTTACGCCTGTGCGCCCGGGCCCCATACCGATGGACTCTTGTTGTGCCGTGGCATCGCGGTTGTGGGGGTGGATGTGGCGGTGGGAGGAGTCGGAGGATGCGGATGCGAAGGAGAGGGTTGGGGAGGGGCTGCGTTCGGGAGAGGAGGAGCGGGAGTTTGTGCCGAAGAGCTTGCCTGAGAGGACTAGGTGCTCGATGTCGGCGTCCTGGAAGGCGATGAGCGGATGATGGGTATGAGTCAAGTGCGCTTACCATTGTTTAATTAGTCAGGTTGCTAGTAATTACGATGAGATGATGCGCCAAAGGGAACAAATGGTTGACAAGTGCTGTGGGGTGTGGAGTCATCTAGTCATCTAGTCATCTTCGGATCTCAGATCCTAGATCTGGCTGATCAGATTTTCAAGTCATCAAGCATACACAGCGTTCATGCTAGATCAAAAATATTCTCCAAAAAATTGTCATTTCCATCCTTCTACATGATATAGGCCACAAAGATGCATCCAAAACCCACCAGGAAAGAGAGTGAAGAACGAATGACGACGAAACGAGCGTATGATAGTATGTACGATGTGATGTGATGCGGTGGTAATACTACAGTCATCGAAGACCCTAGACCAAGAAAATGGAAATGGAAATGAGAGACTGTCCGACAAAAAGGCGTCCAACTCCACGAGGTATGCGCGCACGGATGCTGGGAGCCCGAAGAGGGATGTAGAATGGGTAGAAAAAAATGAAGAGGACCGAGAAACTAGTGCTATGGTATTCGCAGTATGTGTGGTTATGGGGTGAATGAAGAATGCATGTACGGGTTTTTGATACAGTGATAGACGGACAGTGACGCAGATAGATAGTGACGCAGATAGATAGTGACGCAGAACGGAAGATAAGGAGGGTATGCATGTAGAAAGCACAGAAGTAAAGGGAATAAAAAAACACTAGACAAGAGTGTCAGCACCTCCTATACGGTCAAGTCCTGCCCGTTTCAGATCCCGTAACGTAATGTTGACGCCTCGGAAATCCTCGAGCCAGACCTGCCGCTCACCACAACGGGCAAGGATCTTGGCCCAGAATTTCAAGATTCGCGTCTCGGGACGTTGTCCGACGCGCATCGAATGGGATCCCCGGCTCAAGTCACGGATGTACCGTAAAGACGGGAAGGCGTCATTGAAGAGTAGCGACGAGATTTGCTCCACCAATGGGAAAAATGGCGCCTCATCTTCCCTGTCAGCAGGGAAAGCATACGCGTCATCCATGAGGCGCTTATCGATATCTCGGATGCCAATGAATTCCAGGCTTTTGTGCCCAGGAAGGAGGACGTGTGGAGCTATCCAATCTGGATTCTGCCAGCTCCACTCTGCATCCGCTGAACAGATGAACTCTTTGAGATTGGGGCACCACTCTGCTAGTGGAATATGTTGTACAGGCCGAGGATGAAGTGAGAGGTAGTGTTCGACGACGAGCGAAGAAGAGTGTCCCAGTTCCAACTGGTGTAGTTTTTTGCCATGTGCGGCAAAGAAGTAAGCGAACCCGGGTCCTGCGTAGCCAAAATCTGAAGAGACTACAGAGACATTTCGCAGATTTGGCATGTCCCATGCCGCAAGTACCGCAAAGGTTGTGTTATCGAGGGTCAGTTTGAGGGATTGAAGTACAGGAAGGGAAACGATGGGGGATTTTGATGCGAAGAGGTGACCAGAAACGAGGGGTATAGTGGATGATGAAAGTTCCAGGTATTCGAGGTTAGCTGCAGTGCGCCGGAGGAGCGGCGACACATGTTTTGGGAAGGGGTCATCACTATAGTTGGTAAGAGAGAGTTTGCGGAGCTTGCTATTCGAATTTGCAAGAACAGAAACCATCTGTTCCGGGGAACAGCGCACATCAATAAACTCTGAATACCGCATGCATCGCACAGAGTGATGATCAGAATAGATGACGAGATGGGGGGCGTAATCAAGAATGGTACGGATATCATCCGTAGCGCACCGCATGAGGACGGGCGTTTCCATGTGTAATCGGCGAATGTAGTTGCCGCTGGAGGGCTTACCCTCGATAAATTGTGTGAGTAAGGTGAGTGCGAGCGCTTTTGCTTGGCTGGCTCGACTGATCCAAACAAACTCGTATAGGTACTCCTGCATGTATTTATTCCACATTTTGCTTACAAGCGATAGGTCCCGCTTGATCTTCATGGAGGCGTGGTATTCTGAGACTTCGCAGGTGGTTTCCAAAAATGATAGACCAAGGGAGATATCGAGGGGGTCTGAGTTCATGGTTGTGGCTTCGCGCAGAATCATGAGCCATATTTCCGTTGGTAGATATGGAAGGTCGAGTGCGGGTGAATGAATGAATGATGTGCGGGGGTTATCAGAGAAGGCGTTTCTCCTGTAATGAGAAAGGTTAGACAACAACAAAAAATTGCACAGGTGGTTGCTCGACGTTACTGAGGGCACCATCCCACGTATGAGAAGATGAAACACTTACCGTTTCGCATGGACCTTGGAGGACATTGCTGTCAATATACAGCGAATCTGACGGACAATCTTGGGACCGTCTACGGAGAGCATTATCGGACAGGATGGTTGAAGAAAGAGAGAAAACGATAATGAAAGGGAGAGTTAAAAAAACTGTGGCTCGCTGTAGATCTTGAAGGTAGTAAGGAACTAAGTAGGGCGTCTATATACCCAGACTCTGCCTCATTGATATTTCCCACGGTGACTGTATGTAAAGGTATTCCCATAACTTGGCTGAGATAAGATGCTGTACTTATGCCCATATTCTTAGACACGGAACAGTGCCAACTTCATCAAACCCACGAATCCTACCAGGAATATGTTCGAGTATTTTCAAATCCTTCCAACTATCCTTTGAACAACTCAGACTGACTCTGAGGCTGAGGTGGCTTGTCAATTGAATCCGACCTCCGTTTTCGCAAGGGTCCACCCCCGGATGCAATAACACAAAACGCCGTAGTACCTACGGCAAGTCGCATAAATGATATAGGCTCCGCGGTTGGTCTTAACGTTAACTTTAATGAAAAAAGCATATCTAAAGGCAACCGCATGGGTTTTATGATTATCGGAGCTTGGTAAAAGCTTCGCCGGTGTGGAGAGGCCCAACTAAGCTGGAACGTTCGATTATGCCTTTTGTCTAGCAAGGCAGAACGCTGGCGAATGCCGTCGAATTCAAATCCAAATCCCCCGTGAAGTTTACACTTTTTTTTTACCTTCGCGACCTGGATGTCAAACAAGGTTCACGCGTTCACGATCGTTAATATTGAATACAACTGCTCGCAAAACCTGGTCCAATGATCCGTGGTCATATCGAAGCATAGAGATCGGAACTTCAGGTACTCGTTGTCCAGTAAACACCTCGCTAAAGGCACTCTTCGGGTATTGGTACGATAGCAAAATGCGGGCAGCCCCGGTGTTCATGTAGACAAGTAGGAACTCGAAGGTTCTATGCCCCCTGGTGCACATTGACTTTGGCCATCTTAGGAACTATTAAGTACTCACATTTCAAATTTCTTCAGGGCTTAGTCTTCAAGTTTAGGCGAGAGGGACCGTATTAAATGCGAGTTCCGGCATATATCATGCGAGGGTCCAGAATCTACTTGCGCCCACAACAAAATGTGGGCCCCGCCCCTTCAACCAACTTGTATGCGTCACTGTCTTATCAGATCGGCTAAGAAAATCATAATTCCATTGCCGACTACCGGGCATTAACGTGATAGCTAAGTACAATAGAAGCCTTCACTCGTGCTTACTATGCGAAAGTTCAAAAGGTTCAACCTTACGAAGCGAAATTCATGACCAGTGGCCACGTACGGTCGGCTGTGCGTCTGATGCTGTTCGTCGGACTGTTGACTCACTCACCTAATACTTGGGTAGTAGTCAGCATCGTAACTCACAGATCTTAAATTATCCAAGACTAGCATTCGCCAGAGTGTAATCCTGCAGAGCTTCTGCGCTTACGTTGATGAGTAAAGTTTTCCTGGGGCGGTCCCGATGATTGGTGGAGACTCAACTGAGCTCGGCTGTTGCAGATTATTTGTTACGGCGATTTGTTAAACATAGTCGTAATTCTTGAATACGCGGTTATGTACACTGCACATACTACTAGTGTTGTTGCCGTGAACCTAGCTGAATGAAGTAAAAAATTGTTTAGATTCGATGCCACCTTCGCTATCAGGGTGGGCGCCGGGCACGGGGCCATTGGTTTGTCGGTCGAAGGTAGACTCGTTCCATCCAGTGTCTCACTCGTGTCGTGGCGCATTCTAGTCTTGATGTTGTTTGCAATGCACTGCTCTTCATCCGGCCTACGGACATGATGACGTCATGAGTGGTTTAGGCGCTGTTACCGAAGACAACTGTTCAGTACTCAGTGGCTTGATTTGCTTACAGCGTTCGTACATTAAAAGGCCAGGTTTCATTGTCTTGCAAGTTGTGCCACTCCTGTCCTTATGCCAAAGAAGATTGAATATTGATCGCCTATCAGTGGACAGGTTTCGGGACTCAGAGTTGCAAGTAAAGCCATCAACAAATGAGAAAACCGCACCAAATCATGAATATTAGTAACAGGGTTACTCGTATGACCGACTTGGGTATGATGAAGCCTGTGAGTTACTAATGTTGATCACCAAAAGTTGGGACGTCAGCAAGTTGGAATGTAAGACATTTCCGCTCACTAATCTTGGTCAAAAGGGAAAAAAGGTGCAGCATCAAACAGGAACTTGAACAGAAGGTAGCAGAAGGTGCTTACACATTTGAGGTTGATCATCCTTAGCCCGGGTGGATGGACTTCTCTTCCGCTCAAAACAACCTACGGGTCCCGCGGCGCCCGCGATACTCCGACGTGGATGAAAAGGTACAGGACCAGAGGAATTCCGAATATCCGGACACTCTTGAGAATTGGATGCGGGCATATAACAGTCATACCGTATCCTACCGTATCCCTGTCAAATTCAGGCTGGTCCTGGCCTTTCACTGATCACTAGTGTCCTTTCAGGGACTAGAGTGTTTTCAAATTTCAGAGGTCTTGGCGACGCCTAAACACGTTCGACTCTTTCCGCACAGGAGCCACGGTGTATAATGCCTGGTAACGCCGACCGTCACCTGGCTCCAGGAGACGTGCTCAAGGTGGCGGTGAATACTAAAATAGGGTGGGAACTTGCGAATACCATATCAAGGTAGTAGGTTCGTCGAATGCGGGCACCATATCAACTACCATGTGTCAACTGCGTACTAGTTTGGTACCAGCAAAGCACTAGCAACCGGTCTGCTAGTAAGTGGCTATAGCATCGTCCTTGGTCTCTAAACTCTAAACCGTCTTTGAGGGCTGGTGAGCACGCCTAAAACTTGAAGCTTTTCACCAACCCGATCAGGTTGTGCTCGAATATTGGTCTCAAACACGCTAATTGATTCCATATGACATATATGTCCACTGCGAACACCGCGGGGAGATCACTGCATCGACCATCAATTCAGCGTACTAGTTGCATCTCATGACGTGCATGACGACTAGGCATAGCGTTAGCCTTCTAGAGCCACCACAGGCCCCCTGAAACATAGATGGGGATGCCTGTTTCAGGTTGTTTGAATGTTTGGTGAAAAAGTCTCAAACCTCGGGCGTCTGGGCCTGTGTATGATGCGGACTATGTGCGGAAATATTGTCCAATTCAACTCATCATAGACACGAATTACTAGTATAAATAATGAGCTCAATCATGTCCCCTGCGCTAGTACTTGTCATCGAGACAGACCAAAGCCTCATTACAACTCATGATACAGATTGTTCATGATAACTAAATTTCGAAATTCATGATACTAAAACATGAGCGCAGTCTACGCGCGTGGGAACAATCAGGTCAAAATCACATTTTGACCCAAATGTCTTACGTACATGCTGTCATGTCTGGATAAATAAAATATCAGGCCCAAATTGATAATAGCAATCTGGGGGCCTTGCATTAACCCAAAAGGTTTGGTCTGCACCATTGTCAGCGCTCCAGCACTGCTCGATTGCCAGCTCGTCAGCTATAAGATAAAACATGATTGGCATGATTCGCCGCACTACGTATTCACCGTTCTCTCTCCCTTCCACTAAGTTACTGTATTTGCCCTTATAAGATATGCTCGACTTAACATTTGGATTCAAGGCCTTGGGAGCATTGGTTGCTCTCGTGATGGCGGGCGGTTTGCTCCGCGTCAAGATACGATCAAGGTCACGTTTGCCTCTTCCCCCTGGGCCCCCTGGACATTGGCTATTGGGAAACGCTTTCCCAAGAGAAAAGTGAGCACATAAACTCTGAGTCTGCGTGGACACTAACAGTGAACGCATCACAGGCAATCTCAACAATTTGCTGAATGGATTAATACCTATGGACCAATCATCTCGCTCCGGATCGGGCCCAAGGTCATGATTATCATCGGTAGACATCAGGTAAGATGGTTCCGAACTAATGGCTATCTAGAGCACATACTCACTTGTACAGGAATCCGTTGACATTATGGAAAAAGAAGGTGGTCTGCTAGCGGACCGTCCTCGTGCAGTTGCAGCAGGAGAGATTCTGTCTGCCGGTTTACGTATGATCCTCGCACCCGCAGGAGAGCAGTTCCGGAGACTTCGCAAGTTGAGTGATATCTTGTTTTGTCGACTGCTTTGCTGAAGTGACATCATCCAGGGCCGCGCACACTCACCTTCAAGCAAAGGCCGCAGAATCCTATGCGCCCATCCAGATGGACGCCGCTCGTGATGTCATTTTTGACATCCTTGATAACCCCAAAGAACACCAAGCAGCCGCGAATCGGTATGTTTCACTCTATAGCTGATTATACGACCACTTATGCATTCAACCCAAGCTATGCCGCTTCAGTCGTCTTGCGTGTCATGTATGGAAAGTCTACGCCCACCGCCGTAGATGCTCCCGAGATCATTATCATCCACAAGATGCTTAAGCGCTTCCAGAATCTCATGAGACCTGGTGCGTTATTGGTAGAACGCTTCCCAATAATTAGATACCTTCCGGGATACACAACCGAGTTGGAGGAATGGAGAAGGGAAGAGAGCCAGCTCTTCCACGATCAACTCAATCGTGTTTCGAAGGAATTGGTAGGTTTCTAAACATATTTTTTTAAATACTCACCTGACCAGTGCTTCGTAGGCGACCGGCGAAGCTGGACCCTCATTTTCTCGGTACCTTCTCGAGAATCAGTCTTCGCACAAGCTTTCAGACGAAGAAATGGCCTATCTTGCCGGTTCGCTCTTTGGGGCCGGGTCAGACACGACCGCTGTCGCTGTTATGGTTGTCGTCATGGCTGCTGCCTGCTATCCCAAGGCGCAGGAGAAAGTGCAAGAGGAACTGGATACCGTCGTCGGTCGTGACAGAGGTATGTCAACATGTGAGCTTATTTGATCAAACGAATCTCAACCCGGTCATTATAGCTCCCACGTTGGATGACTACGGTTCCCTTCCCCAGATTGAGGCGTTCATGCTTGAGTGTCTTCGCTGGAGGCCCGTGACAACTCTTGGATTCGCCCACCGTGCCCTGACCGACATACCATACGTACGTTTCCAATGCTTTGGCATGATTCTTAAATTGATTCGCTGGTTGAGCAGAAAGACATTTGCATACCAGAAGGCGCTATCGTCTTTGGCAACCACTGGTACTGAATGACATGCATTTTAGGCGAAATGTGTGCGCTGATCATGCTTTGACAGGGCTATCTCGCGCGACCCGAACGTGTATCCCAACCCTGACCAGTTTGATCCCGAGAGATGGCTCGACAGCGAGGGCAAAATCCGGGAAGACCTCAAGTTCCCTTCGTATGGTTTTGGACGCAGGTATGCATTTCCCTGATGAACCACTGACTATAGTGCTGAAAAACAACGTACAGAATCTGCCCCGGGCGACACATCGCAAATCGCTCGATCTTCATCAACCTAGCGCTCCTCTTGTGGTCGTTCAAGATCACGGAGGACCCAAAGAATCCTATTGACCAATCGGGCTTTGTGGATGGCGTGATTGCGCACCCAAAACGCTTCGCTGCGCGCTTCGAGCCACGGTTTGGAGATGAGGCGTCGTTGAGGGCCGTTATGGCCAAGTATGGAGAGGGGTTGTAGGATCTTGGTCGTGAAGTAGTGATGTATGTATATATGAGCTTTGGGATGTGGTATTATTTTCGTGCTGAGGGCTGATATTTTGGCACATGTGTCCAACGGCGTAAAGGATATAGAAGACATTCTTTTTAGTGTCTGAAATATATGCTGCATGGTTGCCGTATGCGCAGTCCAAGACAATGGAGCAGTACTGAATGAGGCTGATAATGTTGCTTCCGGTTAAGCCTAAGGGTGTTGGACGATATTATGTAATCAACTTCAGGTTATGATCGTTATAGCGAGCTCAGTACAGCTTTCCATTCAGTGATGTCCTCCCATATTTTCAATGCATGCGTTTTCCTGAACTCGCTGGCAAGGGCTTGCAGCAGACTGACGGTAAAACAAGCCTGCGGTATTTCTGAAGTCACAGAAGTATGTAATTGAGGGTAAATTGCAATGAACTCATTATATTTTCGTGCTATCGGCGGCCCTCAGGCTGGGTAAGCTATTAACGTACCATTGGTGCACAGGCTGTGCGCTGCCGCTGCAGTGCGATTTCATGGACCTTGCAACGTGTACAGGTACTTTTCAGGTTGCACCTAGCGGCCTCATATACTTTGCCAACAGAGCCTCGAGCTCACTGTGGCCTTCCAGTTCGCCTTTAAATTCGTGGTATCGCTGAGCACCCACTGTATCATTCCTCTCGACTAGCGAGTCTTCGGTGTACCGATACTGCAGTCTCAGCTCGCCAGGTGTGTATGACTCTGATCTGACTCTATCTTGCGCTCATGGGAGACCTTTTACAGTATCACCAACCTAGTGCAGGTTTGTCCTCCAGGCCATTCGCTTCCGTTCTTGTTTCTCAACAACTTTGCTCTCAGCCTTGGAGATAGATTCCTGCAGCGTGACATTATGTCTGACCTTGATGAGGCCATCGAGGTGGATCGGGCTGCATTACTCCACTGTCCCCCCGGTCATTCAGATCGATCCTCGTCTCTGAGCAATCTTGCAAACAGTCTGTACGGCAGGTTCGAGCAGCGTGGGATCATGTCTGACCTTGATGAGTCCATCGAGTTGGATCGGGATACATTACTCCTCCGTCCCCCCGGTCATCCAGATCGATCCTCGTCTCTCAACAATCTTGCACTCAGCCTTCGAGACAGATTCCAGCAGGGTGGGATCATGTCTGACCTCGATGAGTCCATCGAGCTGCATCGGGATACATTACTCCTCCGTCCCCCCGGTCATTCAAATCGATCCTCGTCTCTGAACAATCTTGCAATCAGCCTTGGAGACAGATTCCAGCAGGGTGGGATCATGTCTGACCTTGATGAGTCCATCGAGCTGCATCGGGATACATTACACCTCCGTCCCCCCGGTCATCCAGATCGATCCTCGTCTCTGAACAATCTTGCGCTCGGCCTTCGAGACAGATTCCAGCAGGGTGGGATCACGTCTGACCTTGATGAGTCCTTCGAGCTGCATCGGGATGCATTACTCCTCTGTCCCCCCGGTCATCCAGACCGATCCTCGTCTCTGAGCAATCTTGCAAACAGCCTGTACGACAGATTCAAGCAAGGTGGGATCATGTCTGACCTTGATGAGTCCATCGAGTTGGATCGGGATGCATTACTCCTCTGTCCCCCCGGTCATCCAGATCGATCCTTATCTCTGAACAATCTTGCACTCAGCCTTCGAGACAGATTCCGGCAGCGTGGGATCATATCTGACCTTGACAAGGCCATCGAGCTGCATCGGGATGCATTACTCCTCTGCCCCCCCGGTCATCCAGATCGATCCTCGTCTCTAAGCAATCTTGCAAACAGCTTGTACGACAGATTCAAGCAAGGTGGGATCATGTCTGACCTTGATGAGGCCATCGAGCTGCATCGGGATGCATTACACCTCCGTCCCCCCCGTCATCCAGATCGATCCTCGTCTCTGAACAATCTTGTACTCAGCCTTCGAGACAGATTCAAGCAGGGTGGGATCATGTTTGACCTTGATGAGTCCATCGAGTTGGATCGGGATGCATTACTCCTCCGTCCCCCTGGTCATTCAGATCGATCTTCGTCTCTGAACAGTCTTGCAAACAGCCTTCGACACAGATTCCTGCAGCGTGGGATCATGTCTGACCTTGATGAGTCCATCGAGTTGGATCGGGATGCATTACTCCTCCGTCCCCCCGGTCATTCAGATCGATCCTTGTCTCTGAACAATCTTGCACTCAGCCTTCGAGACAGATTTAAGCAGCGAGGGATCATGTCTGACCTTGATGAGTCCATCGAGCTGCATCGAGATGCATCACTCCTCCGTCCCCCCGGTCATTCACATCGATCTTCGTCTCTGAACAATCTTGCACTCAGACTTCGAGACAGATTCCAGCAGCGTGGGATCATGTCTGACCTTGATGAGTCCATCGAGTTGGATCGGGATGCATTACTCCTCCGTCCCCCCGGTCATTCAGATCGATCTCCGTCTCTGAACAATCTCGCAGTCAGCCTTCGAGACAGATTCCAGCAGCGTGGAATCATGTCAGACCTTGATGAGGCCATCGAGCTGCATCGGGATGCATTATTCCTCTGTCCCCCCGGTCAT
The DNA here is from genome assembly GCF_016647785.1 of Suillus fuscotomentosus. Lineage (NCBI taxonomy): Eukaryota > Fungi > Basidiomycota > Agaricomycetes > Boletales > Suillaceae > Suillus > Suillus fuscotomentosus. The sequence goes on along the minus strand of NW_024539652.1, from coordinate 71,327 downwards.
CCAGATCGATCCAAGTCTCTAAACAATCTTGCTACTAACCTTGCATACAGATTCCGGCAGCGTGGGATCATGTCTGACCTTGATGAGGCCATCGAGTTGCATCGGGATTCATTAGTCCTCCGTCCCCCCGGTCATTCAGATCGACCCTCGTCTCTGAACAATCTTGGACTCAGCCTTCGAGACAGATTCAAGCAGGGTGGGATCATGTCTGACCTTTATGAGTCCGTCGAGCTGCATCGGGATGCATTACTCCTCTGTCCCCCCGGTTATTCAAATCGATCCAAGTCTCTGAACAATCTTGTATCCAGCCTTCGAGATAGATTTCACCACTGTGGCGTCCAGTCCGACCTTCATGAAGCATTTGGCTTGTATTCTCAACTCTCCCAACTATCGCATGCAGCATCTCGCACAGATCTCCTTGTTGCCAAGTCATGGGCAGCCTTCGCCGACACCCTTGATCACGGCTCTGCGTTGCTTGCCTATCAGACTGCACTCAATTTCCTGGATCAGCAAGTTGCTCTCTTGTCGTCTTCTTCTCATCATTTCGACGTCATCAGGGAGGCCGTTTCTTCCCTTGCCACAGATGCTTTTTCATGCAGTGTTCGTCATGGTGCGCTGACGACTGCGGTGGAGCTGGTCGAGCAAGGTCGCGCAGTGTTCTGGACCCAGTTGGCACGCTTCAGCACGCCACTGGATGAACTTTCTGTCTCAGGTGACACCGCCACGGCCTTGGCAGAGGAGTTCAGACGGTTGAGTTTTCGCCTTCGTAATGCGTTCGACCAGTCTACTGAAGACCAGTCCTCGCAAATCCGGCAACTGACAATACAATGGGATGATGTGGTTTCACGGATCCGCATGCTTCCCGACTTTTCTCGGTTTCTCCTGCCTCCCCTTTTCTCAGACCTCCAGAAGGCAGCTGAAGACGGTCCTGTCGTCATTGTCAATGCCAGTCAGTATTGCTGCGATGCCTTGATTGTCCTTAGCGACCAAGATCCTGTCCACGTTCCGATTGATATCACGCAGACCGAAGTTTCTGATTTGTCCTCCGAGTTTCAGTCCCTTATAAAAGAATTTGGTTCTTCTGATACTCAACTCGAGCTTGTCAGCATCCTTCGTAAACTTTGGCATCGCATCGTTGGCCCCGTAGTACAAGCCCTCAAGGTGTTGAATGTTCGCCCTGGTTCGCGTATCTGGTGGTGTCCCACTGCTGAGTTCGCGCTGCTCCCTCTACATGCAGCAGGAGCTTACGAGAAGAAGAGAGACAGTCTATCTCACATCTACATCTCCTCGTACACCCCCACTTTGGCCACGCTTGTTCGTGCGAGACGGCAGGTATCACTAGATGGGTCCCCGCAACATTTTGTTGCCATTGGTCAAGGAAACCCGGATGGAGGGAGGCCACTTGAATGTGTAGCTCCCGAGGTAGCCTTTGTCGCCAAGCGTCTCGCGCCCGTCGTGTCGTCCTTCATGCGGCTCGAGGACAGCGACTCAACGGTCAAGGGTGCATTTGATGCGCTGAACCGTAACCAGTGGCTTCACCTGGCCTGCCATGGAATGCCTAATCGACGACGACCATTTGAATCTTCCTTCGCAATGCGTGGTGGGCCGTTGATGATCAAGGACATCATCTGATCCAACTGGCAGGAGCCGCAGTTTGCATTTTTATCAGCTTGCCACACTACCGTAGGCGACGAGAAGAGTCCCGATGAATCGATCCATCTCGCTGCCGCGATGCAATTCTCCGGATTTCGCAGTGTGATTGGTTCCATGTGGTCTGTCGACGATGAGGTAGCACAGGAGGTCGTGTCTGGTTTTTACGACCATCTGATAGATGATTCAGGGAGACTGGACTGCACGCGCGCTGCAATGGCGTTGCACAAGGCTGTGAAGAAATTGTGGCGCAGTGATATACCACTGGAACAGCGGATTGTATTTGTTCACATCGGTGTGTAGTCAGAGACCTGATTCGCTATATCATCCCATTTGCTGTATTTTTTAGTTGTTTTCATTCCCTCGCTCTGCTGTTGCCTTATCTATTCTGCATGCTACTTTGTTGTTCTGTGCTGTACTAGTGCCACACACTGTCACGCTGAATGAATCTGATTTACTCATATATCGTCACAGTTCTGCGTTGTTAAGTATAGTCGCAGCATATGATTCGGTAAGTGGTGTTACTTCCGAACTACTCTTGCCGCCCTAGACACGATGACTTCAATGTACCATGCCGGATCCTCTGTGATAACATCAAATATCAGTTCAAGAAGACTACGAGTTAGATAGACTGCTCGATATTCCACGAGTCGCCTTCTGTGGGTAACCGTCCTACTCAATCATGGACACTGCATGCATAGCCTGCGTATTTAGCAGTGGTTTGTTCCAGCTGTTTCAACACGTTTAACGTTTGCATACGACAAGACCGGTGCGTGGCCCAGTGACACAATATTTGGTTCTTCACTGGCACTTCGTTTAGCGGTATAAATAACCGTGGCTGTAAGTACTCGACGTTGTTTCTGTAGCAGAGAATGAGTTGCATGGCAAATACGAAGACTAATAAAACATCTGGAGGATGAAGAAGAGGATGTGGCAGCTATTGTATAGTAGTCTATATATCATCTTTGCAACGTGTCCGAAGCGAAACGGCCAAGGGAACGTTGAAAACGAGAGCTCGAAGGTGGCCGGCAAGCGCCGAGCGTTGCCAGGAACTACGTCCTTGGCGACGGTAGCATTAATAATAGCACGTACGGATGTTCCCGAGGTACATACTCATCAATTCTCACAAGTCCGAGGGCAGCATTGTCCAGCAATTATCCATCAAAGCGCTATATTACTCAATCACCCTCTAATTAGAGCAACCTAGTGCAGGTTTGTCCTCCAGGCCATTCACTTCCGTTCTTGTTTCTCAACAACTTTGCACTCAGCCTTGGAGATAATTCCGGCGGCGTGGCGTCATGTCTGACCTTGATGAGGCCATCGAGGTGGACCGGGCTGCATTACTCCACTGTCCCCCCGGTCATCCAGATCGATCCTCGTCTCTGAGCAATCTTGCAAACAGCCTGTACGGCAGATTCGAGCAGCGTGGGATCATGTCTGACCTTGATGAGTCCATCGACTTAGATCGGGATACATTACTCCTCCGTCCCCCCGGTCATCCAGATCGATCCTCGTCTCTCAACAATCTTGCACTCAGCCTTCTCCACAGATTTCAGCAGGGTGGGATGATGTCTGACCTGGATGAGTCCATCGAGCTGCATCGGGATGCATTACTCCTCCGTCCCCCCGGTCATTCAAATCGATTCTCGTCTCTGAACAATCTTGCAAACAGCCTTGGAGACAGATTCCTGCAGCTTGGGATCATGTCTGACCTTGATGAGTCCATCGAGCTGCATCGGGATACATTACACCTCCGTCCCCCCGGTCATCCAGATCGATCCTCGTCTCTGAACAATCTTGCGCTCAGCCTTCGAGACAGATTCCAGCAGCGTGGGATCATGTCTGACCTTGATGAGTCCTTCGAGCTGCATCGGGATGCATTACTCCTCTGTCCCCCCGGTCATCCAGATCGATCCTCGTCTCTGAGCAATCTTGCAAACAGCCTGTACGACAGATTCAAGCAAGGTGGGATGACGTCTGACCTTGATGAGTCCATCGAGTTGGATCGGGATGCATTACTCCTCCGTCCCCACGGTCATCCAGATCGATTCTCGTCTCTGAACAATCTTGCACTCAGCCTTCGAGACAGATTCCGGCAGCGTGGGATAATTTCTGACCTTGATGAGTCCATCGAGCTGCATCGGGATGCATTACGTCTCTGTCCCCCCGATCATCCAGATCGATCCTCGTCTCTGAGCAATCTTGCAAACAGCTTGTACGACAGATTCAAGCAAGGTGGGATCATGTTTGACCTTGATGAGTCCATCGAGTTGGATCGGGATGCATTACTCCTCCGTCCCCCTGGTCATCCAGATCGATCCTCGTCTCTGAACAATCTTGCACTCAGTCTTCGAAACAGGTTCAAGCAGGGTGGGATCATGTCTGACCTTGATGAGTCCACTGAGTTGGATCGGGATGCATTACTCCTCCATCCCCCCGGTCATTCAGATCGATCTTCGTCTCTGAGCAGTCTTGCAAACAGCCTTCGACACAGATTCCTTCAGCGTGGGATCATGTCTGACCTTGATGAGTCCATCGAGTTGGATCGGGAGGGATTACTCCTCCGTCCCCCCGGTCATTCAGATCGATCCTTGTCTCTGAACAATCTTGCACTCAGCCTTCGAGACAGATTCAAGCAGCGAGGGATCATGTCAGACCTTGATGAGTCCATTGAGCTGCATCGAGATGCAACACTCCTCCGTCCCCCCGGTCATTCACATCGATCTTCGTCTCTGAACAATCTTGCACTCAGACTTCGAGACAGATTCCAGCAGCGTGGGATCATGTCTGACCTTGATGAGTCCATCGAGTTGGATCGGGAGGGGTTACTCCTCCGTCCCCCCGGTCATTCAGATCGCTCTTCGTCTCTGAACAATCTTGCAAACAGCCTTCGAGACAGATTCCAGCAGCGTGGGATCATGTCTGACCTTGATGAGGCCATCGAGCTGCATCGCGACGCATTACTCCTCCGTCCCCCCGGTCATCCAGATCGATCCTCGTCTCTGAACAATCTTGCACTCGGCCTTGGAGACAGATTCCGGCAGCGTGGGATCATGTCTGACCTTCATGAGGCCATCGAGCTGCATCGGGATGCATTATTCCTCTGTCCCCCCGGTCATCCAGATCGATCCAGGTCTCTAAACAATCTTGCTACTAACCTTGGAGACAGATTCCTGCAGCGTGGGATCATGTCTGACCTTGATGAGTCCATCGAGTTGCATCGTGATTCATTACTCCTCCGTCCCCCCGGTCATTCAGATCGACCCTCGTCTTTCAACAATCTTGCACTCAGCCTTCGAGACAGATTCAAGCAGGGTGGGATCATGTCTGACCTTGATGAGTCCGTCGAGCTGCATCGTGATGCATTACTCCTCTGTCCCCCCGGTTATTCAGATCGATCCAAGTCTCTGAACAATCTTGTATTCAGCCTTCGAGATAGATTTCACCACTGTGGCGTCCAGTCCGACCTTCATGAAGCATTTGACTTGTATTCCCAACTCTCCCAACTACCGCATGCAGCATCTCGCACAGATCTCCTTGTTGCCAAGTCATGGGCAGCCTTCGCCGACACCCTCGATCATGCATCTGCATTGCTTGCCTATAAGACTGCACTCAATTTCCTGGATCAGCAAGTTGCTCTCTTGTCGTCTTCTTCTCATCATTTCGACGTCATCAGGGAGGCCGTTTCTTCCCTTGCCACAGATGCTTTTTCATGCAGTGTTCGTCATGGTGCGCTAACGACTGCGGTAGAGCTGGTGGAGCAAGGTCGTGCAGTGTTTTGGACCCAGCTGGCACGCTTCAGCACGCCACTGGACGAACTTTCTGTTTCAGGTGACACCGCCACGGCCTTGGCAGAGGAGTTCAGACGGTTGAGTTTTCGCCTTCGTAATGCGTTCGACCAGTCTACTGAAGACCAGTCCCCGCAAATCCGGCAACTGACCATGCAATGGCATGATGTCGTTTCAAAAATCCGCATGCTTCCCGACTTTTCTCGGTTTCTCTTGCCCCCCCTTTTCTCAGACCTCCAGAAGGCAGCTGAAGACGGTCCTGTCGTCATTGTCAATGCCAGTCAGTATTGCTGCGATGCCTTGATTGTTCTCAGCGACCAAGATCCTGTCCACGTTCCGATTGATATCACGCAGACCGAAGTTTCTGATTTGTCCTCTGAGTTTCAGTCCCTTATAAAAGAATTTGGTTCTTCTGATACTCAAATCGAGCTCGTCAGCATCCTTCGTAAACTTTGGCATCGCATCGTTGGCCCCGTAGTACAAGCCCTCAAGGTGTTGAATGTTCGCCCTGGTTCGCGTATCTGGTGGTGTCCCACTGCTGAGTTCGCGCTGCTCCCTCTACATGCAGCAGGAGCTTACGAGAAGAAGAGAGACAGTCTGTCTCACATCTACATCTCCTCGTACACTCCCACTTTGGCCACGCTTGTTCGTGCGAGACGGCAGGTTTTACTAGATGGGTCCCCGCAACATTTTGTTGCCATTGGTCAAGGAAACCCGGATGGAGGGAGGCCACTTGAATGTGTAGCTCCCGAGGTAGCCTTTGTCGCCAAGCGTCTCGCGCCCGTCGTGTCGTCCTTCATGCGGCTCGAGGACAGCGACGCAACGGTCAAGGGTGCATTTGACGCCCTGAACCGTAACCAGTGGCTTCACCTGGCCTGCCATGGAATGCCTAATCGACGACGACCATTTGAATCTTCCTTCGCGATGCGTGATGGGCCGTTGATGATCAAGGACATCATCCGATCCAACTGGCAGGAGCCGCAGTTTGCATTCCTATCGGCTTGCCACACTACCGTAGGCGATGAGAAGAGTCCCGACGAATCGATCCATCTCGCTGCGGCAATGCAATTCTCCGGATTTCGCAGTGTGATTGGTTCCATGTGGTCTGTCGACGATGAGGTAGCACAGGAGGTCGTGTCTGGTTTCTACGACAACCTGATCGATGGTTCTGGGAGGCTGGACTGCACGCGCGCTGCAATGGCGTTGCACAAGGCTTTGAAGAAATTGTGGCGCAGTGATATTCCATTGGAACAGCGGATTGTATTTGTTCACATAGGTGTGTAGTTAGAGACTTGATTCGCTATATTATCCCATTTGCTGTTTTTTTAGTTGTTCTCACTCCCTCGCTCTGCTGTTGCTTATCTATTTCTGCATGATACTTTGTTGTTCTGTGTTGTACTAGTAGTGCCACACACTGTCGCGCTGAATGAATTACTTTTTTTTCACAGTTCTGTGTTATTAAGTATAGTTGCACCATATGATTCGGTGAGTGATGTTACCTGCAAACTACGCTTGCTGCCCCCATGACGTATGTGATGGACACAATGACCGCATCTCCGACCAACTCACTCATCCTGGACTGACGTACGACACGCACTGTTGCAAGCTATCTACTTTACCTGCTCAACAAAAGATGACCATGAACATTATCAACGCCCACCTTTGTCTCAATACCCTTCGTCGCGGCCAAAAATCTTGCATCGTCAAATGATTGTGGTACAAGCCTGACCCTTATCGAATGCATCGTTCAACTTCTTGTCTGCTCCTGCTGATCATCTTCTTCTTCTCCGCAGATCTCGCAACATTCATCAACTTCTCTCTGAAGATCTAATGTCCGGATCAAACAATGACATCAGGAAAACCCTCCGATACAAACCTAGACTAAGTGTAACAAATTTCTCAAAAGTTAGACAAGTTATACCAAGTAATACAGAATAGCACTAATTCAATTATTCTTTCTAAAATATTGCTAATGCGATATAGCATTATCTGAGAGTTACGAAACTATGTCTATCAATATAGCAGTTAACGAAGAAGGTGTCACATTCGTCGAGAACATTGTTACTTGTCCAGTGTCGAGGTACAATAGCTCCGAACTTTGGGATAAGATGGACACTGCGGGCAATATTTGAAACAGGAATGATACTTGCCACCCTCTCGCCAGACCGAATGAATCGGCTAACTTTGTACATGCCGTGCCTGGGATCTGGTGTCGCAGGAAAGGGAGTAAACCATTCGACATACGCAAGGTGCTTGGGAGGCTGGTTTGCTGGAGGGAACAATAGTTGTGTTGCTGTTGCAGGAATTGAGAAAATGACATGAACTTGGCCTATGTGGAAGCCTAGCAACAAAATTATCACTGACGCTATAACAGTGTGAATCCAGTGAAGTGTAGTGCCATACCTTTGATGCCAACGGAGCTGCCAGTACCATCGTTGATAAGTGCAGTATCGAAACGTGCTGGTACTACATCCATCAGGAAAAAGTAAATTTTTCTTAACACCACTTATGGTGACTTGCAGGTGATTCTAAGTAAGATTCAGTAGAATTTCGCTAAGTATGCCATTGCTTAAAACAAGTAGGGTCTTCTGATGAATTTGACTTAATGTTACACTTATCAGCGACTTGACATAAGTACACAGTTAAGCAGTGACATCAAGTGTGACTCGTCATGTCAGATTCTCTCAAAGACACATTGTAAGCTAAGTCAAAATAAGCAGACTAGAAGTAGAGGGATTCAGCTCTAAGCAGCCACATAGGTCCGAGTATATATTGTGTCTTTAAGGCTCCCAAGGTTGCAAAGTCAATGGTAAGTGTAGAATTCGGACAATAAAGCGGTGACTCGGAGAATCATGTGTATTCATACCATGCAACCAAGACATCCAAGCATATCTTTAAGGCTCCCAAGTTCCACACAGTTGATAGGTAAGTGAATAATTCAAGCACTCACAAAACCATTCAAGTTGGGTGTATACCATTAACACCGTGATCAAGACAAAGCGGTCAACGAAAGCATCAATTCAAGTGGTGACTAAGACAAAATGCGAATTAAGATGGTCAAGCGAAGGAAATAAGTGTGATCATAAGAACTGCCAGAGTTAAATCAGGTCAGTAAGTGAACACAGTGCTGGCAAGCAAACCACTGGCAGAAGATGACAAGAACGAATATGATTACTACCCCACATCAGAGCCAATAGTATGATCCGAGTCTTCGGACCCAGACTCAGACTCCGAGATGTCCACAAGCTGGGCACGTTCGTCGAGATCTTCATCATCCACAGCATCATCGATGGCTCTATCATTGCCAGAACGATGGCTTTTCTTGGAAAATTCCTTGGCAGAAGTGATGACAGCTTGGAACTTCTCGTCTCGGAAGCTTCTCATGATCGACTTCACATATGAGCGTGTGGAAGAACCCCAGGTGACGTCATTGAAGCCCGTTTGGCGATTGGAGACTTTGCCGGTTGAGTGATTGAGTGTCTTCGGCAAGGGTATAGATTTGCCCTTGGCAGTGAGAACCATTTTGATGGTTATAGTACGAGTAGCAATAAGTGTCAATGCTCGTTCGACCTAGTAGTAGCAATGAGTGATCAGCGAGGTGTGATTAGAAAATAAAATAAAAATATATTACCGCAGCACATGACAGCGCTAGACCCCCAACAGGATTCAAGTTGTCTCCCGGCTTCTCTAGTCCATGTATCTTGCGAGCGCCATTGATAGCAGTGAAGTGGGCGCCAAACATTTGCACCACGAAGGCACCTTGATAAAGTCCGCGGAACTTCTGCATTGCATGTTAGTACTAGTGGCACAGTGACAATGAATAGAGATAGTGAGAAGCATGTACAGATTTATCGTCACCGTTTGCCTTCTTGTACAAGAAGCGAAGCTTGTCCAGCGTGTAAGTAGCAAATTCGACACAATTATCGTCCGAGTGCTTGAGTGTCTCCTGGGACTCAAGGTATGCGATGATGATCGCAATGGCTGCTGAGCCAATGAAGCTTCGATAGGAGTCAGCAACACTCTGGACAGTCTATAGTACCAGGTTGAAGTTAGTATTGCCATTGACACACATGAACACACTTACTATGAGATACACGGTGCTCGTGCTCGTGACTGTGTATGAGATGTTGGGGAAAATTGCGTCCCAGATCACCTGCAATTTCTGGCAGGCCAACTTGGGGGGAACCTCCCAGGGGTTAGCCAGAGTTGCAATGTATTGCATGTAAGTAGAAACAAAGACACGGCGCCACAGCTTTTGTTCAACACCATCTGGGAGATCATTGTTGCCAGGTTTCTTTGTGCGCTCGGCTTGACGAGCTGGGGGCTTGCCAGGCGATGAAGGTACAACAATTCAGATGGTGAGTCTGAACAATATGTTGGGTCTTGCAGAACCTAGCTGCTATTCGACCCTAAAGGGTTTCTGGACTAGGCTTAAGGCTCAGAGGAGAGGAAATATCATAGAAAACTGCTGAGCACTCAGACTCATACTGGTAACTGGTGAAAAGATTGATTGATTATGTAAGCTACAAAAGTGCCAACATAAGGTAAGGTAAAAACAGTCTCTACAAGCCCAACCAGAAATGAATCCCTACAGCGAATCCTTGACGAGAGCCTTTACAATATGATGCGGTTGTATTAGTATCAATGACCATACCATCGTCATCCGGCTGAACGGCTGCTGGCTGTTTGCTGGGAGCTTTCTTCAATGTTGCTTTGACAACAAGGATGTCTGACTCGTCCGAGTCATCGGCATGGAGGCTGATTGTGCTGCAAGGTGCAGTTTTCTTCCTATCTGCAGCCTTACTCTTCCCTGACATATGAGTCTGCTGGACTGCTTTGATAGCATCTCGTACAGAAGTCTTCGTCACCTTCCCTGCCTTCTTCCCGCTAACTTTCGTCTTTTTCCTGGGCGGTGACAATGGCATTGCACTGTCAGACCCATCTGCATCTAAGTCTGAGGCCGTCGTGTCTGAAGGTTGGGTTGGATCGGGGTTGAAAGTACTACTATCAACAGCCGCATCATGCATCTCAGCATCCGACAGAAACCCATTGTCCTCCACAGCGGGAGTATGTATGATTGCCTTCTGCTTACGAGGAATTGGCCTTGGCTTTGGTACCGAAGGTGCAGCTCGTGCATCACTCATCTCGGCATCTGAAGGAGGCGTGTCCTCCTTGACAGCAGGAGGTGCCACAACAGCCTTCCTCTTGCTTGGGACTGGCTTTGGCTTTGGCTTTGGCTGCACAGCCCGCGGTGTAGCATCGGTCACCACATCCTGGTCCGCCTGCTTCTTCTCATATCTAGCAACGTGTTTGATGCCAGCTCTCTTGGTGCGTTCTTTCTCTTCTTTAGCATCTAACTTAGACTGACGCTCAGCAGCTACTTCTTCTGCAGTACGGTGTTTCTTCTTCGGGGTTATGTCTGGGATACCCGGATGTTGAGTTGCATTTTTTGCACGAGTGACACGTCGGGTAGACATAGCAGTGAGTAGAAGGGGGTGAGCTCGGAGGGCACAAAGACTTTATCAAGAAGACGCGTTCACAAGTAAGATGTTCGAATCGGGACTTCAATGTAATTTGACTTGCTAATTTGCCACGCCTCAACAGCACTCTTCGGGCCAGTGAGCGCCCAAGCTCCGTTCCTTCATATCTCCAAGCCTTCGACCATATATTTCTACTTATCCATATCAAATTCTTTCCGAACTTGCCAGGGCTTGAAGGAGACAACAATCACCGACTATCAACATTGGTACCAACAATTGAAATCTTCATTGGTGACCAACATACTAATATTACTACTAGTAATGTTTCCTCTAGCTCCTAGTAAACTGCGGTGTGCTGACTGCTGTGTTTAGACTTGAGGGGGGGGGGGGGGGGGGGGCAAGTCTCACTTCTGTGGCGTGTCGCTGAATGCAACTTCGCATGTCAAATGCATTCCGTCATGCTCTCGGTCTTCCTCTCATCAAGATAGGCGATCGTCTTCGCCGCATGTCAAATGCATTCCATCATGCTCTCGGTGGTGGCTGGAAGTTATTCATGGGCGCACCTTGCATCAACCCTGAATGCATCGTGTTGTGTGGCTGGAAGTTATTCATGGGTGCGCCTTGCATTATTTTGAATGTATCGCTTCACATCTCAAACACATTCCGTCATGCTCTCGGTGGTGGCTGGAAGTTATTCATGGGCGCACCTTGCATCAACCCTGAATGCATCGTGTTGTGTGGCTGGAAGTTATTCATGGGTGTGCCTTGCATTGGCCCTGGATGTATCACCTCACATCTCAAACACATTCCGTCATGCTCTCGGTGGTGGCTGGAAGTTATTCATGGGCGCACCTTGCATCAACCCTGAGTGCATCGTGTTGTGTGGCTGGAAGTTATTCATGGGTGCGCCTTGCATTATTTTGGATGTATCACTTCACATCTCAAACACATTCCGTCATGCTCTCGGTGGTGGCTGGAAGTTATTCATGGGCGCACCTTGCATCAACCCTGAGCGCATCATGTTGTGTGGCTGGAAGTTATTCATGGGTGTGCCTTGCATTGGCCCTGGATGTATCGCTTCACATGTCAAATGCATTCCGTCATGCTCTCGGTGGTGGCTGGAAGTTATTCATGGGCGCACCTTGCATCAACCCTGGGCAGATCATGTTACCATTGGCTACTTGTACGTACTCGCATGCATGATGTTCTCCTGCACATTTACCAGGCCTTGTATAAAGTCAATTCAAAGTTACACCTCCAAAGCCAGACTCATAGGCCCCATTCGAGTGCACAATATGCACAATCTTGGCCGCCCTCAACCCACGCTGCCATGCCTAGTGACGGGCTGTATCCGCCGTTTTTACAACAGGTCAGGGTGCACCACTCATATGCAATCCCACCATCCATCTGAAGAACCCGAAGTCCCACCATCCCACCATTCCTCCTCGAGTTCACAGCATTCCCAGTCATCCCGACCTGGCACTGGACATGCTGCAACAAGCTCAGCATGCATGCATTCACGCAGCCCAACTCAGACTAGCGCAGGTGACGAACAACTTGAAGTACCTGGGAGTTGCGACGATCAAATGGAGTTTGACTTGCCAGAGTCAGATGGATGTGGGTATGGCTTTTACGATGATGCTGCCAATGAGGCAGATATGAACAGCTCATATCAACGTCCTTCAAGTGGCACTGGTCCCATTGGCCAGGCGAGTCGAGATGGTAGTGTTCCTCTTCAAGTTCCTGGCATTACCAGAACATATCATCCTAATTCAATGGTGTGTGTTAATTTCACTTGACGCTCATCCAAACTTGTGCTCATATACTCATCTCCATGAAGGGAAAATTTGCGACGAACATGGAGATGACATACCACCAAATACTCCGCCACCTCCACGTCCATCAAATCTTGGACCAGACAACTGGACACCATATGCTAATCGAGTTGATTTCGAAGTCGCAGACTTCCTCTACCGTCGCAACCAGATGTCGGGGGGCGATATCGACTTTATATTCAATCTGTGGGCCGCCTCATTAGCGGCTCATGGTGAAACACCCCCCTTCGCAAACCACATTGAGATGTACAATGTCATTGATTCGACGCCTCTAGGTGACATCGCCTGGCAGAGTTTTACCTCAGAATATAACGGTGCTCTACCTGAAGGTGACGTTCCGACATGGATGACATCGGAGTATGATGTATGGTTCTGAGATCCTCGGATCCTCGTGCACAACATTCTCTCCAACCCAGACTTCGAAGGTGAATTCGACTATGCTCCGCTACAGGAGTATGATACCAGCAATGGAGCACATCGCTTTCAGGACTTTATGTCCGGTGATTGGTGTTGGAAGCAGGCTGTAAGCCATTTTTTATCCTTTTTTCCAATTTTCTCATCTCTCACAATTCACAGGATTTGATTGCCAAGGATCCCAATACAATTGGATCTATGTTTGTTCCAATAATCCTTGGCAGTGACAAGACTACGGTCTCCGTCGCTACCGGACACAATCAATACTGGCCAGTTTATATGTCAATCTGCAACATCTGCAACAATGTGCGACATGCACACCGCAACGGTGTTGTATTGCTGGGCTTCCTAGCCATCCCAACAAGTACGTTTCAATCTGATGTTGTCTGTTGCTGGTGCTAATTAGATGCATATATCTAGCTGACAAGGAGTCCGCCAAAGATGCACACTTTCGAAAATTCCGCCGTCAGCTTCTCCACTCATCGCTGGCGAAGATGCTGGAATCCCTTAAACCAGGTATGACAACACCCGAGGTTGTACGCTCCCCCGATGGTCATTTTCGACGTGCAGTGTATGGTCTTGGACCATATATCGCCGATTATCCCGAGCAAGCATTGCTCGCTTGCATCGTTCAAAACTGGTGCCCAAAGTATGTATTTTTTTGTCCTTCACGTTATGCTAGTACTGTCTACTTACTACACATCCATCCAGATGTACTGCTCCGGCAGATGGTCTTGACAATGGTACCTATGGTCGGCGTTCCTGCGACCATACCGAAGTCTTGGTGGAGGAATTTGAGTTAGGTGTGCTATGGGATGAATATGGACTTGTAGGAGACATTGTGGTTTGTACCTTCATTATCGTAGTCATTTTTTAAGCTGACAACTTAAATATACGTGTTCTACAGCCATTCACCAACTATTTCCCGCGAGCTGACATTCACGAACTCCTTTCCCCTGACATTTTACATCAGCTGATAAAGGGTGCGTTTATATTAAGGCTCGGTACTCGGAAAATGAGGCGAATAAAATATTAGATGATATTGATCGCCGGTAAGTCCAATTTTTGAACATGCTGGGTTACAATGACTGGTATTGATGCACTCTACAACTAGCATTGCTCTTGCTCCCTCATTTGCGGGCCTTCGATGATTCCCGGAGGGAAGGGGCTTCAAACAATGGACGGGAGATGACTCCAAAGCACTTATGAAGGTATGTCAATGAACAGGTGTTCTATCATCACGAGTAGTGTTGACTAACGTGTATTCTTACTACCATAGGTGTATATACCTGTGATTGAAGGCCATGTACCTCCGGAGATGGTGCTGACTTTGCAAGCCTTGATTGATTTTGTATACATTGCGCGGCGCAATATCATTGATTCCAACAGCCTCAATGTGTTGGATGATGCACTTGAGCGTTTCCACAGGTACCGTGAAATGTTCAAAACATCTGGTGTTCGCCCTAATGGATTCAACCTCCCTCGACAACACTCGCTTATCCACTACCACAAATTGATCCAATCATTTGGCACACCAAACAGACTCTGTTCTTCCATCACAGAATCTAAACATATCAAAGCTGTCAAGGAGCCGTGGCGACGGTCCAGTCGGTTTGAAGCCCTCAATCAGATGTTACTGACAAATCAACGTCTAGATAAGTTAGCGGCGTCTCATATCGACTTTGCTAGCCGTGGGATGCTAAGAGGAACATGTCTATCATATATCCTTGACAAACTCGGTACGTCTACTAGCATTTGGCCACTAATATTACTAACACAAATCACACACTCATAATCCACAGGGCTAAACGCTCCAGTGCACAATGCAGAAGCCGTTCAAGTCCGACTCGAGGACGAGCCTATTGACATTCCCCATCTCGGACACAACAATCATGTGAATGCCAACTTGGAGGCTGATGCAGACCAAGATGCTGAACTCGAGGGCGACACTGTTGCTGGACCGACGGTGATACTAGCTCATGTGGACTTGGCGAAGAAATCTGGTGAGTGGAGTAGTACATTCACCTGGCGTGCTTTTACTTACAACAAATTTTAATGTAGCAAAACGGATCTATGCAGACCTCCTCGCAGACGAAATTGGTGAACTGGAACTCACCACTCATATTCAGCGGTTTTTACGTGACCAGCTCCATCATTCTGACTCCAACTTGAACTCAGAAGCCTCCGAGTCTGGCGCTGGCTCGTCCGGTGCCCTTCCCGAGCTATATGAAAAAATGACTCTGTATACATCTGCCATTGCCACCTTCTTTGCTCCAAGTGATGTCTCAGGCATCGGTGGTATGCGCTACGAGCGAATTTGTGCCGTGGATACCTGGAGGAATGGCCCTGGTCGATATGACTGTGTTTTTGTTAGTTCTGATCCCACTGTCGAGGGCATGCGTGGCTTCGATATCGCTCAAGTAAGGCTTTTCTTTTCATTTAAACACAATGGTGTACATTACCCTTGTGCATTTGTGCATTGGTTCAAACATGTGCACGACTCATGAGATGAGAACACAGGAATGTGGGTAGTAGAGCCTGAAACCTGTGAGGATGGGACACGATTTGCCTCTGTCATTCACCTTGACTGCATCTTTCGTGCGGCACACCTTATGCCTGTATTTGGGCATGAATTTGTACCTACTTATCTCTCTTACACACAGACCCTTGATGCTTTCCGCACTTACTATGTAAATAAATACATTGACCATCAGGCATTTGCGATTGCCTGGTGACTTGATACCAACTTATGTCGGCTTAGGAAGTACTTTGCATAGCGCCTATCAACTTAGTTACATCGCAGCATGGTGTTGATTACTTACAAATAACCTTCTTACTTGAACACACTTTTCTGTAGCCTCTGTGCTGAATTTTGGCCATTCATTGCTTGCTATTATTGTGTTTCCTTTGTGAACAATCCTCCAAGCAGAAATTAAGCCAGAATGGTTTGCTTTGACAACTTGGTGAACTTAACGTCGAATTAAGTCTCTGTAAGTGAGCTAAGATGGCTAAGACTTTTTCCCTTTTTCCTGATGTCATCTGTTTGGAGAGCAGCGCGTTGGGGTTTAGCGTGTATGCTATCCACCGTCACAAGTGGATCGCCATGCCCTCGAGCGTCAGTCGATAACCACTTTATCTTGTGATATACGGGGATGGAGTGGAATGGTAAATGGATACCTGCAGCGATGTTCTCCAGCCGCTGACGAGTGAAAACCTCATTTGGATTCTGTTGTTCTGCAATGTACCGAGCAAGTGCTTCTCAGAAGTAAGTTGCACCATAGTCAGATATCAATGTTGGAACTGAGACAGCTTTGGCGCTTGGATGCTTTGTCATTTTTAGGGTGCAGTCAAGGCATAGGTCGGGTGGACGCGGTTGATAAGGAGCACGATCTCTATCAAGGCGCCATTTTATGTACTGCTCGTGACAGATGATCTTCTCCTTTCGTTCTAGCCATCGTGTCATCTGCGTGAATTTGTGCTTGTGATTGGTAGCACGATAGGCATCCTTGGCGAGATCTATATGCAGCCTTTCAGTGTACTCGGTGTTGTAGTTATCCGTTGTCCCAAACGTCCGAATCATAGACGTATAATGACGTATTGCATGGAGTTTTGGAAGGTTGAAGTTGTTTCGGATTCCAAGGTCAACGAATATCTCCTTGTTGTCGTGAAAGAGTGCGTGAGCTTCATCTAGTAAAAGTAATGTTTCAGAGCTATGACATGGATATTGCGCAAGGTAGAGGAAGTCGAGGAGACCGTGTACAGCCTTTAGAAGGTGAGATGAAGCAAGATTTCCGGGAAGCCGGATGTCAATAATGATGCCAAGGAGGAAGCGACATATTTGGCTGTGTTCAGTACCACTGAGGCGACTGAGACTGGTAATACCCTTCATGAATAGTCGGATATGATGGTTGGGAGGTAACCGACGGCATCGTGCATCGATCTCTGCAGCTCCACACGCTTGTGCTAACCATCCAAGCAAATGCTTGACGAGACCCTGATATAGTTGGTGCAGCACGTCAGGCGTGATTGCCTGAAAAATGTTTGTATAGGGCAGGTCCTCCCAGAATGGATGGACAACTGGTTTGATTCCAGCAGCACGACATGCTTGTACGAAGGCCAGGTCACCTTCATCGATCAGAGCGAGAGCATCCAACACAGCATGAAGATCGCGTATATCGCATTGCGCTGTATTACTTTCGAGTTCGTCTGTGGGAACATCGCACTTTGGGCACTCCATCGACTTCACTCCAGCAGCAAGTAACTGCTCAGGATAGTCACCAACGAAGCACGCGAACAATGGGTGACAACGACGTCGTGCACCATCGCCACTACTCATCACAAGCCCATCAACTCCAGCAGTCTTTAGGGGAGCCAGTATGCGACTCATACAGGCATGGTAGAGGTTTGCAACAGCTCGACGTCTTGAGGCTTTATTTGCGATATGCTCAAGGCGGGTAGTAGGCAAATACGCTAGGAGAATGTGAGCGCGACGGGATGGCTTTCGTCGTATTTCCTTTGGAATGTTACCGATTGTAAGGTAGACGGGATAGGCAGTTTTGTTGCGGAACATGGTAACCTGGGTTTTGTCACTCGATATGATGACAGGGATGATTGTGGCACCCGGACATCGTCGATCAAGCGCTTTCTTGAATTACAAAGTCAATAATGTAGGCCAAGCATCGAATTTATGATACCATGCTTACCTGTGTGTCCCACCACCACTGACCAGTGTGCATATCATGAAATAATTGTATTGTCTTATCCTCATCAGCGTAATGACGCTCCGGTTTGAATATGAGAAAATCGGCGAAGTCAGGGTCACTATATAAAGATCTGATGCATTCGACAATATCTCGGTAGAAAATGTCAAATGCTTCGCCAGCGACAATGATTTGTTCACGCTTGAACTTTGGTCGTCCAGGAAGGTCCTTGTCGATTATCTTATTAAGCTCTTTTGAATTCTTGAATGAAAGGTTGAGCCGTTCACTGACCTACATATGGATATCAGAACAATCAAGGATGTAACCTTCACTGGCACCTACCCCATCAATTGCAAGAAGGTCAGTAAATGCCATTGAACTAGGACTGCGTAACTTTGCCCACTTAGCAACGTCCCAGTCTATCTGAGAGGTGAAGGGAGCGTAAATATTGTTGGAGTTGCCAGCATCTATACCATATGTGGTATTTGAATCATGAGCAGGCTGTCCAGTTATTGGTACGCCTGCATGGGCATCTGGATAGGGCACAATAACAATATGATCTTGCTCCATGGTACATTGCTCAATCTCCCGACGAGCTTCTCGGTTCTCCAAGGCTTCAGCACCTTCATTTTCCAGTATGTCATCATCAGGTACTGGAGGTTCCGGTTCATCATTATTGTCCTGTGCAGGAGGTTCCCATTCATTGTTGTAAAGGTCCTCTTCTTCGTCACCAGAATGGTCATCTGGCCATTCTAGATCAGCTTCCTCATAAGTACCAAAAAAATCTCCCTCAAATAAGATTGGATGATCTTGTTCTTCCAAGGACCCTGGAGGCGGTGACAGGGAATGTGTGCCAGCTTGGAGTGTCGGATTCTTCGGACTCCCCAGGCCCTGGGAGTTAGAATTTGCACGAAAAGTAGCAAGGAAGGCTCTGCATGGTGTTTGTCTAGTCTTGGCTAGATGCTGACTATAACCTGTTGCAGAAAAGGATTCATGACATCCAGGGCAACTGACCATGCTGTATAATGCTATCACTGCGCTCTGCTGATAGATACTACTGTAGTAGTACACCCTGTAAGCTTCCTTTTTCAGGCTCTGCGCTAGGTATCCATTAATATATATCACCTGTATCACCACCTAAGTTCCGAGATTCCCTTACTATAGGATGGCCAACTCACCTCCGTCTCCTGTTCAATCTTGCAGCCCTCATTTGCCTTTGTCACCTGTAGAAATGAGCAGTCCCACAATTCCATCTTCTCCCGACTCCTTGGGCCAGTCTGACACGACTCTTTGTAATTCAAGCCTACAATCTGGCCTCTCTCCAAACATGATGAATAGTTCTCTGCACATTGAACGGGATGGAACATCCAAGCCTGCTGATGTAAAGGAGAGCCTATTCTCTAGGCATGGCAAAAGGTCACGGTCTCTATCTCCTCAACAGCACTTCGCATGCAAGAAACCATCAAGGACGTCTCTCCCATACCCCACCAACCCAGCTCCATTGGAACTTCGTTATGCAGCCCGGGTGATGAATCTCAAATTCCAATCCGAATTTCCATTGGAAGCAACTAAGAAGGTATATTGAATTGACTTCCCGATGTTAATAATCATGCTAATGTAGTCTTAAAGTTTGAAGAACAGTGAGAGAGTGGCCTCTCCCAAATGACAACTTCGACCTTGTACAGAGGATACAAGGCCAAGCTTGCAACGCGCGAGGTTGCGCGCCAACGCATGTTGTTGACAACGTGGGAAATCGAAGAGGCTGAGCATCACTCAATATTTCTTGATGGTATCCATGCTGAAAACGAAGAACGATTCAAGTTGGCAGAGTGGGAATTGCAGTGCTTCAGGAAGATCTTTTCGCAGCGTGGCCAGGCAGAACTGGGTGATGATAGGAATTATCTCCAAGCTGTCTACCAGGACGAATCCGAGGCCCTTCATATCATCAGTACACAAACTGATCAGGTTGCGAAGCTCCTGAGTGTATGTGTCAGGAAGGCGTTTTTGAAATCTCCCGAAGTATTCCCCATGTACCCCATCACATTCTCCTGCCTCAGCAATGAGGAACCTTCTGACTCATCTGATGAATCTTGCCATGTGGATGATTCGGACCTTGACTCCGAGGCTTCATGTGAAGGCTCTGAACAGTCGACTACCTGATAATTGCTCTTCCATCAGTATGTGAAATTCTCGTTTGAAGTATTACCATGCTGATCAACCATATAAAGCAGCGGTGAACTCAGATCACATTTTCATCAATCCCCATTTGCCATCATCGTGACATCAATATGGAGGTGTCTATGGCGTGTCTGATAGTATCACTTTAACCATATGTATTTTCTCTTCTGTGCAGTTATAATGTACTAGAGTTTTTTCATATTTATTTTCAAGTTGTTGTCACACTATTACGCTCATTGGAACTACACATTTGTCAAAGAATACAACATCTGATCGGCACATGGAAGTCAGTGCGCAGCATTATTAAGATTCTCGGTACTGAATAACCATATTTGTCGACGTTCAAACATCCCATATATGTACTGCTTCTCTTTGGCCGCCTTACATGCAATGCTCATGGTCGATTATTCAACGGATTGAGTGAGTCAATTCAAATTTTGCTTCCGTTCCCATCATCTCTTGAGCCTCACCCCACTGATATTGACCTTATGCGTCGCCATTATCATGGATTATTGCCGTTAGTATCAGATATGGCTAGCCCAATACCTTGGCTCTATTTAATTTTTCTTTTATTCGCTATTACATATTATAATGAGGTTCTACATCATGTTTCTAGCACACGATGCAGGAAATCGCTCAATTCCAGCCCCCGGACGCATGGTGTAAGTACCCTTTAACCAGTGGCCACTCCTTCCCCATCTCATTTCTCCTTACCTACTTGCTCTCAGCAAAGTATGCAGATGCCTGACCATAATCCGCGTTCAGGCATTTCTGGTGAACTTCAAGACATTACCAGCGAGTCATTCGAAAATGACTATGACAATCAATACGATGGATTCAGATCGGGAACAAGTTTGAACGGTATGTATTCATCCAATGTTATAGTAGTCGCGAGCTAATAGTGCATCAAGCAGATGATGAGGATCCACTTGAACGATTCCTCCATATGACCGACCACCACCACATGATGAACACCGGTGATTTGCTATCTAACTCCCGAAAACCTTCCCCTGGGCCATCCAGTACATATTACAGTGACCTATTTCCGTATAATACGAGGGAACAGATGTGCATAATATCCCGTATGATACGGGCCAGCGGACCATGGGCCCATGATAAAAATATCCTCGACTATGACGGATGGGCCGGGAGGCAAATTATTCCCGATGGAGGCGGGTGGGCCCATGCAGGGGATATATAGAGTAGATGAGTGGGCCGATGTACATGAATATTAGGTAGACGGGTGGGCCGAGGTAGTTGGATATTATGCAGATGGGTGTATTAAGGTAGATGTGTATGAGATAGATGGGTAGGTACTTGTTATCACATTCACGGGTGGGCCCAGACACATATTAAATTAGACGGGTGGGCCGAGGGTATTATACAATATTGTATTATACGGGTGGGCCCAGACACATATTAATTAGACCGGTGGGCCGAGGGTGTTGTATGGGATGTTGTATTAGACGGGTGGGCCAAGGGTGGTATAAAATATAGATGGGTGGGCCCATGTGTATCATAATTGTAAACATGATGGAGCTGAGGTAGTTGTACATCAACCAAATCAGAGGAGGTAATAAAATCAAAGTTACCAAGTTCCTGGAGCAGCAGGTGATCTCCTGACATGGCCTTTGATGGTGCACAGGTTGTCTTGCAAAATTTGGAATCCGGGGTGCTGTTACAATCGCTCTATTTCCTTTCCTTCTCACGTATCTGTACTTCTCACGTATCTGCCATTATGCCTTACGTTCTTAGCAGTTCAGCTTTCCTTTCTTGGTCTTACTTCCGCATTTAACCTCTGTACTATTATCTCACCGTAGCCTTGGTCCGTGCGCATATAGTTTCTTATTTAAGCACGTGTACTTCACTTAGAAACGTCACTTCAATCTTACTAGGTTTTACCCTGAAAACTTCCTTCTCTTAAGACTACCAATCTTAAGACGTCAGAACCGATCTCTTTGTCAAAGCACTCCTTTGACTAAAGTCTACGAACCTCTTCTTATTTGAAGGGCTATACAAAGATCTCAACAACGTGAACGCTCTGTCGAGCCTTTGTTGCTAAAGAACTATCCTAGTTCGTAACAAAAGATTGAAGTCTAGAAGGACACCTATATCCATACGTGTCAAAGAAACCTCGAAACCAGAACAGAAAGATCCTGACTGAGCAAGACAGCTAGTGCAGGCGAAGAAAAGGCGACAATCTGACTTCACTCACCCCCACCTTCCAAGCCCTGAACCTTGGTACTTCTGTACCACCATTGAATATGTCGGCCTCATCCAAAACAACAGAATTCAAGATCAACCATCCTCCTACATTTGATGGCGACAGAGACAAGTCCAAGTCATTCATGCTCTCATGCAATGCTTACATCGATATCAACTCGGAAATCTATAAAACCGACACTCAGAAAGTAATCTTCATCTCCTCGTTCATGAATGAAGGAAATGCTAGGTCATGGAAAGAAGAATTCCTCGCAGAGGCCCAATTCATCGACTCAACTGGACAAAAGAAGGGCTATGGAACTTTGAAAGAGTTCAACGAAAGCTTTGACAAAGCCTTCGGACCGATTGACCCATCCGGAACCGCATTGGCACGACTCTTGGAATTAAAACAAGGCCCAGAAGGCCTGCAGACGTACATTGCAGACTTCAAGAGGTTACTCGCCCAGGCAAAGATCAAAGAAGAACATATGATGATCTATCATTTCGAAAACGGCCTCAACGGAGGACTTCTAACCAAGATGTTCAACGCAGGAGGGGTACCCAAGAACCTCGATGACTACATCGCTGCGGTAGTCGATCTGGATAATTGCTACGCAAGATTGCTAGCTCGGAGAAGCAGGTTTCCTTCCCGACAAATCCAGAAGAAGAACGGCCGCGGAGATCAAAGATACATCCCAGCCAGAGATAGGGACGCCATGGTTATTGATCGGATCACCGACGAAGCCAAGCAAGAATACATGAGGACAGGAAAATGTTTCAACTGTCACCAGATCGGACATCGGGCACGGGAATGTCCGCAGAAGAAGAAAGCCCCCTACCCAGCAGTCAGGAAGGTAGAGGAAGAGGAAGAAGCTAGAAGAATTGATGAGGATTTTTAAACAGGAGACCTATATCGACGATAGCATCTCCAGCAAAACCTGTACGCCTAATACGAACAGTTGGTGAAAAGAAAGAACTTCGTGTCCCCATAACCCTCGTATCCCGAACGCGTCAGAAAAATGTCGAAACCACCGCAGTAATTGACTCCGGAGCATCAGGGACCTATATCTCCGAGGACTTCGTGAAAAAACATAACATTGGAACCAAGAAACTCGAAACCCCTTTTTACATTAAAACCGCCGATGGAAGCTACTTTAGCAGCGGACCAGTAGAACGGTACTGCACGCTAATCGTTCAAATCGACCAAAGGATGATGATAGGAAAATTCAACATTACCAAGTTAGGCGACAAGGACCAGATCCTATTAGGGATCCCCTGGCTTCGAGCCATGAACCCTGCTATAGACTGGACCAAACAAACGGTATCCCTTCCAGCAACAAGAAAATCTGTCGAAATCGAAAAATATGTCAAGCAAACCTCCCGACCACAAAAGACCTTCTTCACTAAGAAGTTCAATACAAAAGAAGACGCTTGGAGTACGTCACCATCATCCCTAACCGAACTTACGGACGAAGGAGAATATCTTCGACAAGTCGAAGAATCTTCCAAGTTTAGTAACAAAGCACAGGAGTTCGCCTCCGAAGAAAAAGAAAAGAAGAAAAAATCTTTTGAAGAATTGGTACCGAAGTATCTCCATGACTTCTCTGACGTATTCGCAAAAAACGGCCTGAACGAACTACCTCCCACGAGGCCCGGTATCGATCATCGTATCGAAACGAAGCCCGGATTTACTCCCAAAACGTCCAAAATTTACCCCCTTTCCTACAACGAACGAAGCGCAGTAAAAAGATTTATTGAAGAAAACCTTGCCAAGGGATTCATCACGAAATCTAAATCCCCTCAAGCAAGCGGATTCTTTTTTGTAGGAAAGAAAAGCGGAGAACTTAGACCATGCCAGGATTACCGCTTCTTGAATGACCAGACTATCAAGAACGCGTACCCCCTGCCACTCCCGTCATCTTTGGTTGAACGGTTACATGGCGCGAAGATATTCACAAAAATTGATATTCGATCCGGATACAATAACATTCGGATTCATCCGGATGACAGGTGGAAAGCCGCGTTCATCACGGAAGAAGGACTGTTTGAACCCACGGTCATGTTCTTCGGATTATGCAATTCCCCTGCTACCTTCCAAGCGTATATGAACGATACGTTCAGAACTGAACTCAACGAAGGATGGCTCGTCATCTACATGGACGATATGCTCATCTTCTCCGAAACAACCAAAGAACATCAGCAACGAACCCGCATCATTCTAGACAAACTTCGAAAAGAAAAATTATTTGTTAAACCGGAGAAATGCACATTCGATGCAGAAGAAGTGGAATACCTTGGAATGATTATCAAGCCAGGAAGCGTAGAAATGGATAAAGGAAAAACGGCAGGCATCAAAGACTGGCCCACCCCTGAAACAGTAAAAGACGTTCGATCCTTCTTGGGCTTTTGCAACTTCTACCGAACCTTCGTTTCCCACTACTCGGATATAGCTCGACCCCTTATCGACCTAACGAAGAAGGATGTCTCATTCTCTTGGACGCCCCTGTGCCAGCAAACGTTCGAGAAGCTAAAAGAATGCTTCACTTCACACCCTGTTCTTCAGAACCCTGATCCCCACCATCAATTCGCCATCGCTACGGATGCTTCTCTTGTCGCATCAGGAGGAGTATTGCTGCAGACTGACACTAATGGCGTCTATCACCCATGTGCATACCTATCGCAGTCATTCAGTCCTGCCGAAAGAAACTACCCCATTCATGATCGCGAGCTGTTGGCTATTATTCGCGCTCTCACTCATTGGCGACATTACCTCGAAGGACATCCACAACCGGTTATTGTATTCACTGATCATATGAACCTCCTCTATTTCGCAAAAGCAGAGCGCCTATCCAGAAGACAGGCCAGATGGCAACTACTCCTCACTTCTTTCGACTTAAGGTTACATCACGTTCCCGGTACAAAATTAGCAGTTCCAGATGCCCTTTCTCGCCGACCGGACCATGGCGACGGGTCGGGAGATAATGCGGACGCCGTCCTCCTCCCTGATTCCATGTTTATCCGCCTAATCGATGAAGAATTACGAGCAGCTATTGCTTCCACCGCACCCCTTGACGACCCCCTCTTCTCTGCCGCGCAGGATGCCCTTAATGGCCTATGTCTGCCCCCTATGAAATCATCGCTTAGCGATTGGCGAATCGCCGATAATATTCTGTTTTACAAAGATAGAGCTTATATCCCTCCCGCACATCGACCGCAGTTACTCCGGAAGCATCATGATCACCCTTCTGCAGGACATCCTGGACGCTTTAAAACCGAAGAACTCGTCAAACGAGAAGCTTGGTGGCCCAGTATGGGCACTTATATCCGCAATTACGTAGATGGCTGCGCTACATGCCAACAGATGAAGGTGGACACTCACCCTGTAACCCCACCCCTACACCCTATCAGTACTACGGCTACTCGCCCCTTTTCCCAGATCTCTGTCGATCTCATTACCGATCTCCCCATTTCATCTGGTTTCGATAGTGTCATGGTCGTGGTAGACCACGGACTTAGTAAGGGGGTGATCATGACTCCTTGCCATAAAACAATTACCTCGGAAGGAGTGGCGAAGCTATTTTTAAAACACGTCTTCAAAAGATTTGGTCTCCATGACAAAGTAATCTCCGATCGTGGACCACAGTTCTTATCCAGATTCTCGATCGAACTTGCACGACTCCTAGATTATTCTTTAGCCCCCTCCACTGCCTACCACCCACAAACCGACGGACAGACCGAACGATTAAACCAAGAACTCGAAACGTATCTTCGAATGTATTGCCAGAACAATCCTTCTGAATGGGTAGAACATCTCCCTATGGCAGAATTTGTTCACAACCATAGAAGACACTCCGCAAAAGATGCATCTCCCTTCTATATCATGATGGGATACGAGCCGAAAGCTCTCCCACACTTACTCCCGGAATCGGACGTCCCCGCTGCTGAGGAACGAGTCAGAATTCTTCAAAAGATAAGAGAAGAAGCCATCTCCTGTCATAACATTGCTATGCAACGAATGGCGGAAAGATCCTTCGGACAGAAGTATGAACCATGGAAAGTCGGAGATAAGGTATGGCTGTCCGCCGCCAATCTGAGACTAAAGCTCCCTTCCCGGAAACTGGCACCCAAAAGATACGGTCCGTTCACTATCACGGCTGTACTATCCGCTATCACGTTCACGCTCCAGTTACCACCGCAATGGAAGATCCACCCCACGTTCCATGCTTCGCAACTATCCTCCTATCGCGAAAATAACGTACACGGCCCGAACTTCCTGGAACCACCACCTGATATTCTCGAAGAAGAAGAAGAATATGAAATAGAAGCAATCCTCGCACATAAAGGAAACGGAAATCGCCGTCGATATCTGGTATCATGGAAAGGGTATTCTTCGGCTAGCAACGAGTGGATCCCCGAAAAGAATCTGGAAAATGCCGAAGAGACCCTTAGAGCCTATAAAGCCAGAAACACGCTTTGAGGTTACCCAGTACCTCGACGACATCGTTCTCACCCAAATACAAAACCTACAAACAGAATGCCCTTCCCCACATCCACCTACACGCTCCCATACCACTCCACCTTCGATACTGCCCCTCTCGATTCCAATGACGAACGATACGAGACCTTCATCACCCAAGCTGAAGACCTCACCCTCATCGAGGCAGCACTCCTCTGCCCCCAACATGCTATCGAACTCACCAGAGTCCTCTTCGGAAGAAATGCCCATTCCATTAACCTCCTCATCAACATCATCCGAGCCACTGAAATCATCGAGCGAGTCTGCCGCCTCGTCGAAGACAACACAGTTCGCCACAGTCTCATGCATATGCAGAGGCGCATACGCAACTTTGCTTTGCGTCTTATTCCTGAGGAAGTTAAGGATGATATTAGAACAGTCATCCACATTGTCGCAGAACAAACCGCGGGAGTTGCTCGCCCGCCTTCTCCTACGAACCCCGCAACCACAGATGGAGTCCCTCCTCCCTCTTATCAAGACGCCGTACCTACTCTTCCCGCTAACGTTCCTAATGAGCTATTGGCTGCGGTCAACAATCTTGCGCAGACAACGGAAGCCATAATGGCATCCCTAAGAGAGGAAAATCCCCAAGCAATTCCCGTCCCCGCTCCCGCCGTAGAAACCATCGAACATCCTCCTCATCTTTATACTGCATTTTCCGCCACCCGCGAAGAAATCGCTGCTGACCCAAATCATCAGTGCCTCTCACACTACGAGGTGCAAGATCTAGCCGACGCACTGGCTACGCTCCATATTCATCCCCCGCTCGTCATCCCGAACTCATTATCTTCGCATACCTTTACGGATGGAATCGTACCAATACAAGCGTTGGGAAGAACCCAACCTGCCACTTCCGCTGAGCTAATCGCGGAGGCAGAGCGACAAGATGTTGCCAACCACCATCCTGTACGACGAACCGCCCCATCCAGAAAGAGAGTACGAGGCCAGCGTTCCCGTACTGATAAGGGGAAGAGACGTGCCACCAGCGCCGATGAAGCACTTAGCCCTAAACCAGGCCCATCACCCTTACGAGCAACCTCTTCTAACCCCGATGAGAATCGCGTTTGCAGATACTGCAAAACGCTCGGGCATAGGCAAGTTCATTGCCCCGAATACTACTGCCGCGTCTGTCGAGAATTATCTCCAGGCCATCTTTCGCTCTACTGCCCGCATTACACTGGGGAGTCCCCCACCTCTTTAACCTGGAAGGACGATGGATTCTATCAAACCCTCGCACTCTGGGAGAATGATCTAGATGACGCATATGCCGCCCAATGTAGGGAAGAAGAAGCGCTCTATGAGTTAGAACGCATGAAAGCCGGACCAGACGACGGTCCAGATGCTCTCGATTACTCGGACGACCCTATCTATTACGCTAACCAGGATGATTGAATCCGGTGGCTTCAACCCTAGTAAGGGGGTAATGTTACAATCGCTCTATTTCCTTTCCTTCTCACGTATCTGTACTTCTCACGTATCTGCCATTATGCCTTACGTTCTTAGCAGTTCAGCTTTCCTTTCTTGGTCTTACTTCCGCATTTAACCTCTGTACTATTATCTCACCGTAGCCTTGGTCCGTGCGCATATAGTTTCTTATTTAAGCACGTGTACTTCACTTAGAAACGTCACTTCAATCTTACTAGGTTTTACCCTGAAAACTTCCTTCTCTTAAGACTACCAATCTTAAGACGTCAGAACCGATCTCTTTGTCAAAGCACTCCTTTGACTAAAGTCTACGAACCTCTTCTTATTTGAAGGGCTATACAAAGATCTCAACAACGTGAACGCTCTGTCGAGCCTTTGTTGCTAAAGAACTATCCTAGTTCGTAACAGGTGCGAAGCTTGTGTTACCCTATGAGAAGCCAAGTTCCGATTACCAACCTTTGGGTCAACCGTACTCAGAGGAGGTAATAAATCAAAGTTCCCGAGTTCCCGGAGCAGCAGGTGATCTCCTGACATGGCCTTTGATGGTGCACAGGTTGTCTTGCAGAATTTGGAATCCAGGGTGTGAAGCTTGTGTTGCCCTATGAGATGCCAAGTTCCGACCACCCAAATTTGGGTCAACCGTACCGACTTCCAAGTTCCGGGACCCGGGAGTTGACAAATGAATATCTGATAACCAGCACACTTCCAATCAGGTAGTATTTCATTGAGCAATGAATCATCCAAGGGGTCTCTTATCAGACTCAGTAGTCAATATAGGCAAATGATAATGAAAACATGAAAGTTGTTATTATGCTATTTTTCAAACCCGAGACCCTGAAACCCATTGTTCAACATGTCCATTTTTCACTCACTGCACAAATCACCAAGTTTCGAGTGCCAAAGCGTGAAACTTGAAACCCAGTGTGCAACATGTCCATTTTTCATGTACATTACACAATTCATTGAGTTCCGAGTGCCAAGTGCCGAAACCTGAACCCCGAGACCCGAAAATATGTATGCAACATTTCCATTTTTCACTTGTTGCACAAATCACCGAGTTTTGAGTGCCAAAGCGTGAAACTTGAAACCCAGTGTGCAACATGTTGATTTTTCATTTATATAACCCAAATCATAGAGTTACGAGGGCCGAACCCCGAGACCCGAAAATATGTACACAACATGTCCATTTTTTACTCACTGCACAAATCACTGAGTTTCGAGTGCCAAAGCGTGAAACTGGAAAGCCAGTGTGCGACATGTTGATTTTTCATTTATATCACACAAATAACCAAGTGCCAAGTGCCAAGTGCCGAAACACGAACCCCGAGACCTGAAAATATGTATGCAACATTTCCATTTTTCACTCACTGCACAAATCACCAAGTTTCGAGTGCCAAAGCGTGAAACTCAAAACCCGGTGTGCAACATGTCCATTGTTCAATTATATTACACAAGTCATTGAGTTCCGAGCTCCGAGGGCCGAAACCCGAACCCCGAGACCCGAAAATATGTACACAACATGTCCATTTTTCACTCATTGCACAAATCACCGAGTTTTGAGTGCTGAAACCCAAAACTTGAAACCTGGCGTGCAACATGTTGATTTTTCATTTACATCACACAAATCATTGAGTTCTGAGGTCCGAGGTCCGAGACCCGAACCCCGAACCCCGAAAATATGTGCACAACATGTCCATTTTTTACTTGTTGCACAAATCACCGAGTTTCAAGTGCCGAAACCCAAAACTCGAAACCCGGCATGCAACATGTTGATTTTTCATTTATATTACACAGATCATCGAGTTCCGAGCTCCGAGGGCCGAAACCCGAACCCCGAGACCCGAAAATATGTACACAACATGTCCATTTTTCACTCATTGCACAAATCACCGAGTTTTGAGTGCTGAAACCCAAAACTTGAAACCCGGCGTGCAACATGTTGATTTTTCATTTACATCACACAAATCATTGAGTTCTGAGGTCCGAGGTCCGAGACCCGAACCCCGAACCCCGAAAATATGTGCACAACATGTCCATTTTTTACTTGTTGCACAAATCACCGAGTTTTGAGTGCTGAAACCTGAAACTCAAAACCTGGCATGCAACATGTCCATTTTTCATTTATATTACACAAATCATCAAGTTCCGAGTGCCAAGGGCCGAAACCCGAACCCCGAGACCCGAAAATATGTATGCAACATTTCAATTTTTCACTTGTTGCACAAATCACTGAGTTTCAAGTGCGGAAACCCGAAACTCAAAACCGGGTGTGCAACATGTCCATTGTTCAATTATATTACACAAGTCATTAAGTTCCGAGTTCCGAGGGCCGAAACCCGAACCCCGAGACCCGAAAATATGTACACAACATGTCCATTTTTCACTCATTGCACAAATCACTGAGTTTTGAGTGCTGGAACCCGAAACTCGAAACCCGGCATGCAACATGTTGATTTTTCATTTACGTCACACAAATCATTGAGTTCCGAGGTCCGAGGTCCGAGACCCGAACCCCGAACCCCGAAAATATGTGCACAACATGTCCATTTTTTACTTGTTGCACAAATCACTGAGTTTCAAGTGCCGAAACCCAAAACTCGAAACCCGGCATGCAACATGTCCATTGTTCAATTATATTACACAAGTCATTGAGTTCCGAGCTCCGAGGGCAGAAACCCGAACCCCGAACCCCGAAAATATGTACACAACATGTCCATTTTTCACTCATTGCACAAATCACCGAGTTTTGAGTGCTGAAACCCGAAACTTGAAACCTGGCATGCAACATGTTAATTTTTCATTTACATTACACAAATCATCGAGTTCCAAGTGCCAAGGGCCGAGACCCGAAGCCCAAGACCCGAAAATATGTATGCAACATTTCCATTTTTCACTTGTTGCACAAATCACCGAGTTTCAAGTGCTGAAACCTGAAACTCAAAACCGGGTGTGCAACATGTCCATTGTTCAATTATATTACACAAGTCATTGAGTTCCGAGTTCCAAGGGCCGAAACCCGAACCCCGAGACCCGAAAATATGTGCACAACATGTCCATTTTTCACTCACTGTACAAATCACTGAGTTTTGAGTGCTGAAACCCGAAACTCGAAACCTGGCATGCAACATGTTGATTTTTCATTTACATTACTCAAATCATCGAGTTCCGAGTGCCGAGGGCCGAGACCCAAAGCCCGAAACCCAAAATCATGTACACAACATGTCCATTTTTCACTCATTTCACAAATCACCAAGTGTCGAGTGTCAAAACCTGAAACCCGGTACTTCAAATGGACACAAATTGTATTTGTATGTATTATCCATTGGTGTAGGGCTCAAATAACCTGGGAATTGTATTTGTCAGTACTCGGTACTTGGGACTTGGGACTTGGGACTTGGTACTTGGTACTTGGCACTCAGTGATTGGTACTTGGTACTTGGCACTCAGTGATTGGTGGTCAGTGGTTGGTACTTGGGACTCGGTACTCGGTACTCAGTACTCGGTACTCGGTACTCGGTACTCGGTACTCGGTACTCGGTTCTCGGTACTCGGTACTTGGGACTCGAGACTCGGGACTCGGGACTCGGGACTCGGTACTTGGTACTCGGTCCTCAGCACTCGGTGATTGGTGGTCAGTGGTTGGTACTCAAGACTCAGTAGTTTCTCCCTGATACCCACCAAAAAACCCACACCCACAAGGTGGGTGTGGGTATATCATGGGGTATGGGTGGGGGTAGTGCTACTCATACCCCGGGGTTCACCCACACTATTCCCTATTGGTACTCGGTACTTGGCACTCGGTGATTGGTGGTCAGTGGTTGGTACTCGAGACTCGGTAGTCAATATAGGCAAATGATAATGAAAAATGACAGTTGTAGTCCATGTCAAGGTGAGTGATTTGGTAGTCTTTCCTTGTCATTCAGCAAAACATCAGCAATAATGAAAAAATGAAAGTTGTTATTATGCTTAACTTCCTTACCAAAGGTTGTAGTCCAAGTCCAGGTGAGTGTAGTGGTAGTCTTTTCTTGTCAATTGGTTATCTTGTTACTCATTACGCAGTACTTGGTACATGGTAATTGGTACTCAGTATTTGGTTTTGATACTCGGTATCTGGGAATCAGTAGTCAGCTTAATCAAGGTTGTAGTCCGAGTCTAGGTGAGTTTATTTGTAGTCTTTTCTCGTCCATTGGTTACCATGTGACCAAGATATAAGCTAAAGAAATCCAAAACATCAATAATGACAAATGAAATACATGTGTGCAGTAAGTGAGTCTAAAGATAAAGAATGAATATTAATAGCGAGACTTGCACATTATGTCGAGATATCCAACATGACAAGCCTGTGATGTGATCAGAGACCTGGAATAACACTCATATACATCCATTATAATAGCTTAAAAGCTTAGAAATATTCATGAAGGATTGATGTAATGATAGGCAAAATGATGTGTGGAGAGTGACAGTAGACATCTTTTATACAAAGTCACATTTATATATGATTCAGGCCAAAAATATCATTACAAATATGTAGGATAGATTGTAAACTACCCAAGGAACCCATACTGCCTACTGCCCTGAGGGTAGGGGGTGGGTAGAAGGGATATAGTGAAAATATGAGTTGACCCAGCATTAAAGTCCTACCACTGCTCAACTAACCATTTTCGATGCTTTGGGTCTTTGAATTTTCCCACACTCAATTTCTTACCCATTTCACTTCCTCAGTACTCAATTCTTGGTTGATTTGTCTGTAAATTTATGTCTATGATACTTAAGATATTTGAAATGTACCCCAGGTTTCTGATTATGAAGATTCAATGTTTTGAAGGCATGGGCCCCTTATCAGGCAAAATGGCAAGTATGCACACTAGCTCACAAACTCCAGCCTATTGTGAGCTGATCTTGGTCATAAGAAGCAAGAATATAAGCTATGCTCATTATATATTAAAAGGTTGGATCATGGATGCAAGGGCAAGATACTGAAAATTGTGAAAAAATGTCACAAGTGCAATTGTCTATGCTTTGTTCCTGGAGAAGGATCCTGTGTGTCCTGGGCTGGTTATATGATATATCTACTCCGAATATGCTCAGGAATAGACTCCCTACAGTCCTTGAGGTCCAGCTTTACAGGGAAAAACCCCCAGCGGGTGAACCACCAGAAGAGGGGGAGGTACACTATACAATAAAGGATTACCCTATGGTCCTGAGCTCCTGATACATTGTTTCTATTGTTGAATAGATGATTGAGATATAATTCCAAAGTCTGTTCACCTAGAAATGAACACATAGGAACATATTTTGTATTTTTATGTATATATGCAATATCCATTTAAGCACCAAGTCTCAACTACCGATTACCAAGTCCCGACACTTGATAGTTGATAGTCAGTATTTGAGCTCCGAGTGCCAATATTGCCTACCAATATCTCAGTCAAATGATAACCAAACCAAGACCCAAGTTCCAAACCTGACTACCGAATATCAAATATCAGTACTCGGGACTTGGGACTATTGGCTGGAGTACCCAACTATTGATTCCCAGGTACCGAGAATTAGAACCAAGTACCAAGTACCTGACTACTGATTCTCAGGTACCAAGTATCAGAACCAAGTACCAAGTACCCGACTACTGATTTGAAGTACCGGGTTTCGGGTTTCGGCACTCAACACTTGGTGATTTGTGCAATGAGTAGATGGGCATGTGGCATACATGTTTTTGGGCTTCAGGTTTTAGGATTCTGCCCTTGGCACTCAATGAACTGTGTAATGTAAATGAACAATGAACATGTTGCACACCGGGTTTCGAGTTTTGGGTTTCGGCACTTGAAACTCGGTGATTTGTGCAACAAGTGAAAAATGGAAATGTTGCATACATATTTTCAGGTCTCGGGGTTCGGGTTTCGGCCCTCAGCACTCAGAACTCAATGAATTGTGTAATGTACATGAAAAATGGACATGTTGCACACTGGGTTTCAAGTTTCACGCTTTGGCACTCGAAACTCGGTGATTTGTGCAGTGAGTGAAAAATGGACATGTTGTGTACATATTTTCAGGTCTCAGGCTTTGGGTCTCAGCCCTCGGCACTCGGAACTCGATGATTTGTGTGATATAAATGAAAAATCAACATGTTGCACACTGGGTTTCAAGTTTCATGCTTTGGCAGAACTCGAAGTTGTTGATTTAGATATCACCCGAAACCTGAACACCCAAATGTCAAATTTTCAGTGCCGAACCCCCAACCCTGACTGCCGGGTGCCGAGTCCCGAAGTCCGGAACTCAGGATTTGACATTTGAGATGAACGAAATTTTTCAGACATGTTTGAATTAATCTACATATATCTATAAACATTTCACTAACCCCTGAACCCTGAAAGATATTTTTGTTGTCTTACATACCAAATTCCGAGTTCCGAGTTCCAGGACCCCCGGACCCCCGAAACCTGGCAGTCCACAATTTCGGAGTTCGGGGGTTGGTAAAATGTGTATGGATATATGAAGGGTTGGTTTAAACATTTTAAAAGATGTCTCATATCAAATGTCAAGTCCCAAGTTTCGATTTCCGGGTTTCAAGAGTGCTGAGTCCCGAAGCCCGGAGTCCCGAAACCCGGAGTCCTGAAACCCGGAAATCAAAACTCGGGACTTGACATTTGATATGAGACATCTTTCAGAAATGTTTCAATCAACCTTTCATATATCCATACACATTTTACCAACCCCTGAACCCCGAAATTGTAGACTGCCAGGTCTCGGGGTTCGGGGGTCCCGGAACTCGGAACTCGGGAAATTTGGGGAGATCAATAAAATTTGATTTACCCATGTTTAAAATATATTTTTGTTCTACATACCGAGTTCCGAGTTCCGGACCCCCGAACCCCGAGACCTGGCAGTCTCGGGGTTCGGGGTTCGGGGGTCCTGGCACTCGGAACTTGGGGAGATTTGGGGAGATCAATAAAATTTGATTTACAATTGAGTTGATTGGCAAACACATTGACTTACCCATGTTTGAAATATATTTTTGTTTACACATACTGAGTTCCGAGTTCCGGGTTCCGGACCTCCGAACCCTGAAACCCGAGACCCGGCAGTCCACAATTCTGGGGTTCGGGGGTTGGTAAAATGTGTATGAATATATGAAAGGTTGAATGAAACATTTTTGAAAGATGTCTCATATCAAATGTCAAATCCCGAGTTTCAACTTCCGGATTTCGGGAGTGCCGAGTCCCGAAACCTGGAGTCTTGAAACCCAAAATTCGAAACTCGGGACTTAACATTTGATATGAGACATCTTTCAAAAATGTTTCATTCAACCTTTCATATATTCATACACATTTTACCAACCCCTGAACCCCAGAATTGTGGACTGCTGGGTCTCGGGTTTTGGGGTTGGGGGGTCCAGAACTCAGAACTCGGTATGTGTAAACAAAAATATATTTCAAACATGGGTAAGTCAATGTGTTTGTCAATCAACTCAATTGTGAATCAAATTGTATTGATCTCCCCAAATTTTCCCAAGTTCCGAGTTCTGGACACCCGACACCCGAAACCCAGCAGTCTTGGGTATCAGGTGTCCGGAACTCGGAACTCGGGGAAAATTTTGGGAGATCAATACAATTTAATTTACAATCGAGTTAATTGACAACACATTGACTTAATCATGTTTGCAATATATTTTTGTTTAGACATACCGAGTTCCGAGTTCCGGACACCCGATACCCGAGGCCCGAGACTGCCGGGTTTCGGGTGTCGGGTGTCCAGAACTCGGAACTTGGGAAAATTTGGGGAGATCAATACAATTTGATTCACAATCAAGTTGATTGACAAACACATTGACTTAACTATGTTTGCAATATATTTTTGTTTAGACATACCGAGTTCCGGACACCCGATACCCGAGACCCGGCAGTCTTGGGTTTCGGGGTTCGGGGGTCCAGAACTCGGAACTCAGTATGTCTAAACAAAAATATATTGCAAACATAGTTAAGTCAATGTGTTTGTCAATCAACTTGATTGTGAATCAAATTGTATTGATCTCCCCAAAATTTCCCAAGTTCCGAGTTCCGGACACCCGAAACCCGAAACCCGGCAGTCTCGAGTTTCGGGTGTCTGGAACTCGGAACTCGGTATGTCTAAACAAAAATATATTGCAAACATGGGTAAGTCAATGTGTTGTCAATCAACTCGATTGTAAATTAAATTGTATTGATCTCCCCAAATTCTCCCAAGTTCCGAGTTCCGGACACCCGATACCTGAGACCCGGCAGTCTCGGGTTTCAGGGTTCGGGGTTCGTGGTTCGGGGGTTGGTACATCTCGGTTTGGGGTTTGGCACTGAAAATTTGACATATATATTTTTGTGAGTGTTGTGCTTCTGGTGTCCATGCTTAGAAATAGGATTTGTTGCACACCAGGGTTCAGGTGTGGGGTTTTTCCACTTCAGTCCTGGATTATTGGTCAATGCCACACATGATTGATTCATGTTTTTGTGCTTAGGGGTTTAGATTTGGTGGTTGATGGTAGGTATATGCACTCATAGTGTACATGTATCCTATGTGTTTGATTCGCTGGTGGCTACATCAGCTGTATGTCTTGATGGAACATATCTAGGCTCACCCATATATGTAATACACCCCCGTCGGCCCGCCCGTCTATGTATTATCCCCCACGTCAGCCAACCCATCTATGTAATACATCCTATGTTGGCCCACCCGTCTATATAATACATCCTACATCGGCCCACCCGTCTATATAATTATACCCCACCTCGGCCCACCTGTCTATGTAATAAATATTTTATAGCACCCTCGGCCCACCGGTCTATTTGATATCCCTTTCGTCGGCCCACCCATATATGTAATACATTCCACGTCGGCCCACCTGTATATGTAATACACCCTACGTCAGCCCACCCGTCTATGTAATATTTCCCTACCTCGGCCCACCCATATATGTAATACACCCACGTCGGCCCGCCCGTCTATATAACAATATTTGCCTTACATCTCTCTTCAGCCCAGCTGTCTATAATATCCTACTCTACATATTACCCAGATGGGCCCACCCATCTCCATGAATGATCATATTCCCCCGGCCCATCTGTCAACATTAAGGATATATATATCATTGGCATACATGGGCCCACCCGTCTCCATCGGAAATAATATGTGTCCCGGCCCATCCGTCATCATCGAGAATATACACAACATGGGCCCATGATCAGCTGGCCCGTCTCATACGGGATATTATGGAGGTCGGGTGGCCCGTATAATACGGAATTTGTCACTGAAGGGGCTCCTCCTCTAGGTGACAGCTGCTGGCAATTGACATTCGTTGGGCTGGTTATTGTGCCTGGGTTTGTCAGAGTCATGGGCTCGTTGAGGAGGTGTACTATGAAGTAAGTTGTTGTCAAGTCTGATGTTTGTCGACCTGATTTGTAGTGCAGTCTGTTCTTAATGTTCGTGGCATTCATGCTATGTCTCTTGAGCCTGAAGAACAGGCTCAGTTCGACAAGGCTACTTCACAGTACCTTGCCACTGGTGTCCTCGGCACTTTCGTCGAGGGGTGCTCTTATTGTGTCTCCAGCGCTCTCATCTACTTAACCAAGGCCCTCGTTGGCGCCGTGCTTATCGTCAAAGGCACGTAAACATACCTCTAGATGTGTGTCAAGTCTCAAGCATCTTCACGACCGTATTGCCATTGTCAACCAAACTTCCAACCTCTTTCGATGCCAGCATCCGAGAAAACATTGCCTACCAACGAGTCAGCAAGGACAATGGGATTATCAACGCAGACGTCGAGCGCACTGCTTGTGCAGCGAATGTTCACGAATCTGTGATGTCACTTCCACAGGGATATGACAGCAAGAACGTGTCCCTCATCTCAGGTGGACCTGATTTTGGACGAGCGTACTTTCATCGCTCGATCCTGCCAACTAAACAGTTGTCCTAGAGACGATACGGGCTGCTAAGGTTGGTAGGACTACTATCATGATGACAGCTCGTAACGAAGATGTGTGACCATATTCTGATTGTTGAGGATGATTTTTGAGAGTCTCATGGATGACAAATGGCCTCTTTGCCAGACTTGCGAATGGTGGAGATTGGGTTCGCGAGGAAAGGCTCATTGGTTGCTGTATTTGTTTCTTTTTACTATTGGATGTTCTTATGTCCTAACAGCTGTAGCTTACTGCCAGTGATAGCTATACTTTCAACTTTCGCTCCATACTGGCAGCTACCCCATTTCAGCATAATGATCACGTTGTGGGCAACTTTTTTGATGGTCATGAACATTCACGAAGACCAGCTCTGAATGTATTGGCAGTTGCCCATGCATAATTTATTTGGGGAAAATCACGCCCGACGATGGTTTTTGTGATCAAGCAATTGCACTTAAGGTGTCTTGGTTTATTCAGAAGGTTTTGGCTTTGATTTTAAATTCATGCTGTACTGGCGAACGACTGAAACTCCTTGTTAGGTGCGCCACAGGTAACAGCCACAGCCTCGACCGTGACATGCATTAATTTTGGCTTCTGCCAACTTAAGTAATTAAGGTTGGTTGGCTCGTTATTATTAGCTTGTGGCTCAGTGTTATGAACTCGCTGGCTGATTACGAAACAAGCCAGAGACTCGCCAAGTGATGAATACTACTGCCATTTTGGCATAAAAACGCCCTGCCAGTTGGGCGGGGTTGGCCAGTATCGATGGACCAGGCCTTGTTCACCTTCATCCTCGTCGGTCATAACTGCACCCCTACACGATGAAGGCAACAATCGCAGATTAGCCAAGCTTATTACTCAAGCTATGCTATGCACCTTTTCCCTCCTGCACTACGACACGAAGTCAAAAACTATGATTGATTGGGAATGGTATGATGTCTTTATCATGTATACATTCAAATATCTTACCAGGACTTGATGTGATGCAGGCCTACTGACGACCAGAATAACATGATTCCTCCGGATCAATTTGAGAACTATAGAACAGAGCACCATCTCAAATATCCTTGCTGTCTTTGTGCTGATGGAACTCAAAAAACCTATGTCGAGTCTATTGTGTATCCTTGGTGGAATGCGACAACAGGAACTTTGGTATGGACAACTAGATGTGCTACAGATAGTTGCACATATGAAGGTTCGTTTTTTTTGCTTGGCATTATATTATTTTACTGACCACTGATGATCATTCAGTTAAAATTGACAGATATTTTCAGCTATTGTCACAAAGTACTCATGTTTATCGCCGCAGAGGTTAGTCTTACTCTACTACGCAGATTGAAGTAGTACTGATGAAGTGACAGAATGTCAACCGCCAGTCATCTTGCAGATGTGGTCTTATCGAGAACAAGACATTCTCTTTTCTAGGCTTAGCTCATTCACTAGCGGTGGAATCAGCAAAGAGGAGTTCCAGATATTGTTCAAAACCTGTGAGATTTGTGATAGAGTAGGGGACTAGGCGTGCTATGAGGTCCCACTAGTGCCCAAGGATTACTTTCAAATAAGAGTATTATATTGTATGTAGACTCGTGTTTGCTGAGTTGATTGATGCAATTGATACGAAGTTGTTTCTTATCAAAGTGAACCCTCAGTCGCACAAATTCCCACGTTCAAGCACACCACGTTCTGTACCACTAGCTCTGTACATACATAATGATATCAAATCTCAATAACCGTCTTTCATCTCTCCTTCCACCATCTACAATTTCACGTAAAGGAGCCCTTGCTCTGTCCTCCTCCACTGCAGGGGTAGACGGGCTAAGATGGTGGATTTATTGTCAGTCAAACCCCACGGTCAGCACCCTTTACCATTGAATTATCTTCATCTGATGTTTCATATGCAGCTTCAATTTGAACTCAGATTGCTGCTCTTCCTCCTGGAAGGACATGTCTACTCTGGTGATCTATGGCGTCTTGTCATGGCACGCCAGATAGAAGTTATGCAAGAAGAAAGGTTCAAGGTGTACAAGATACAACCGCAGAATCATACTAGCTCAAATCACCTTGCAATGGAACTAGAGTTCTTGGAAGATAAGAGGGATAGGGCTCAGTTGGAATTATCGCTATACTCTCAGGCCATGGATGTCTTCCGGCCACACTTAGGATGTATGTATGCTAATCAATGTATTCTGCACGGAAATATTAATAATTATTTGGAAGCGTCATGTAGACGCCCTGTCTCTAGGGCTGATGGGTGCTTGTCGAGCAATTTCTCAAGAGTTAGTTCAATGAGTTTGCACCAGCCAGAGTTGGTGAACGCTAAATGTAGCAAGTGGTTAAGTGGCATGGCGACTGGAGTTTCCGGTGATACTGGTCCTGCTATAGGTGATGTGACTGATGAATCAACATCTGTCACATCTAAACTCCTGACGATATACAAGACACTGGTGTTACCCGAGGTGAGCACGATAACCACCATCATTGGATTTGCTTCCATGATTTCTGGTAGATTGCCTGCCGCCCTTATGGGATGGTCAGTACGTGGGTGGAGGAATGCATAGAGGAATACTACATGGACGATAGGGCTACGGAAGGAGCTTCCTTGCAAATTCTAATATTGCAAGCTAGCGACTTATCCAACCCTGAGGCTGAAGTACGTTTTCTTGAAGCAGAGTTATCTCTAATGCAATCAATACATCGGCGTGCTCAAACAGAGGTCGAACTCCTCTCAGACGCCATACAATACCTCATAGAGAGTGACATGAGTGAGTGCTCTACATAGTATTCACAAGAACAGAATCAAGCTAATTCATGTCGGGCAGTATGCTCCATAGCAGGCACCACACCATGTCGTCGCTCATTTGCTGATCAGTATGAGCACATATTCGATAGCTCTGACACAGGCGATTGTTGGTCTGACTCCTAAACACATCTCTGCACAGCCCTTTACGGTGTACAGTAATGATTACCCACTTGATGAACTCGGATACTTAACCACGCATGTTGTAGTATATATATATACTTATATATATGTGTCTTTAGAGCGATGATTGTATTGGAATCTTGGGCAGACTCACATAAAAAGATTGTAGAGTACAACAAGTATCTGAATTGTATGATGCCATGATATCATATTGATGTTTGTCACAAAGAAAACTCGAGCTCATCGTTGTCAGGCGCCTGACAATGATGAGCTCGATTTACCAGTGCTTACTTAATCTCACATGTATGGCTCAGTGCGGTGAGCCAATTTCATCATCCACGTTCATCGCCCGCTCCTCCCTGTCAATGAAATAAAGTTTTGCGTGGTCTTTACCACATATCTCAACATCAATTAAGCCTTTCTATGAACCAGGTCATCCCACCCAAATTCACATGTAATTGTGGCCGAGGATTTCAGCAGGAAAGTGCATTCACAAGACACCAAAAATCTTGCGTCAAGGGCAAAAAGCGTCTTTTCTCTGCTTTGAATAAAGCCAAAGATCTTCTTGGGTCTGTCAAAAGGGCTCGTACATGTCTTGGGGATCGGGGAGGCTCATCACATCCTATTTCTCCCGATACTAGGCCAACTTCTCCAGCCTTAGATCTTCTAGTCACCGGAAATGATGCTCCCAGGGTGGATATCATCTCCACCTCCGAGTCTTTGTTAACAGAAGAAATCACTGCCCCTGCACCCCTCAGTGTTAGTGGTCAAGAGGATTTACCCTTGGCCCAGCGTAGGACTAGACGTCAGGACATTCAGTTACCTAGACGCTACAGGCAATTTGAAGATATACTACCTCAACCTCTTCCAAGTGTGCCCACCAACCACATCAATCAGTCTTCAGACTCTCCCCCACCCCCTCATACTCAGTCTTCAAAGGCACTACCTCCTTTTCGCACTCCTTGTAACATCTTTGGGCTCCTGTGCCAGTTCTTCTCCCCAAACCCACCATCTCATGATCCTGAAGAGGTGATCACGCTAGAGGATATAAGTACTATTCCTGGTAGCGGGAGGGAAAGACTTCCATTAAATGGCGAGACACCCACTTTAGATGAAGCTTCTCCTTACTACCCATATACCAATAGATCATCCTTGGAACTAGGCGATTGGTATTGGAATGGGGGGGGGGGGGGGGGGGGGCACAGAAATCTCAGCAAAGCTTCAATGACCTTATCAATATTGTCACAGATTCAAACTTTGATCAAGATGGTGTTCGTGCGACGCCTTGGAGGAAAA
This sequence comes from Suillus fuscotomentosus, assembly GCF_016647785.1. Taxonomy (NCBI): domain Eukaryota; kingdom Fungi; phylum Basidiomycota; class Agaricomycetes; order Boletales; family Suillaceae; genus Suillus; species Suillus fuscotomentosus. The sequence goes on along the minus strand of NW_024539652.1, from coordinate 28,997 downwards.
TCAATTTGACTTTAGGCCAGAATGACTACGAGGAAGGAAATGAAGAATGGGAAGATGAAGACGCCGGCTGGCATAAAACTCAAGTATCTATTCAGGTTCCCATCGCACATACCAATGAGCAAGCGGGAGTTCAAACATACTCTGGGGTGGATCTATATCATCGCTCTCTAGTTGGTGTCATACGAGAGAAGCTGTCAAGCGCACGTGATGATGAATTGTTTCATTACGAGCCATACGAGCTCCTATGGCAATCGGACCATCTTCAAAGAGAGGTAAAAATCCAAGGCGAGCTGTATCAGTCTTCAGCATTTATGGACGCGCATCAGAAACTACAAGAATCTCCCAGGGAACTTGATTGTGATCTACCAAGGATGATAGTCTCACTCATGTTCTGGTCAGATGCTACGCACCTCACAAGTTTCGGCAATGCCAAGCTCTGGCCAGTTTACTTATATTTTGGGAATGAATCGAAATATCGTCGCTGCAAACCTTCCTGCCATCTAAGCAATCATGTAGCATATTTTCAAAAGGTAACTTTCCTATCTGTTTTCTTTCGTCTTCAATAACTCAACTATTGTACGCAGCTTCCAGACTCTTTCAAAGACTTCACTTGCGAGCATACAGAAGGGAAGGGTGTCGGACGAGAATGTACGACGCACTGCCAGAGAGAGTTATTCCAGGCTCAATGGGGAGTTTTACTCGATGACGAGTTTTTGGAAGCATATGCAGATGGCATTGTAATTGAGTGTTGTGATGGGATCAAGCGTAGATTCTACCCAAGGATATTCACATACTCAGCAGACTATCCTGAGAAGTGAGTTATTACCTTGAGACACTAGGTCGGAAGCTTACCGCAACAGAGTTCTTGTTGCGACCATTCATCAGTTAGGAGGATGCCCTTGCCCTAGATGTCTCATCCCAAAAAATAGACTGCACAACCTTGGCATGCCACGTGATGGGCAGCAAAGGATTACACTCCTGCGTTCAAGTGAAGAACGTGATCAGTTGGTGACCACAGCAAGACAGATCATCTATGACAAAAATTATGGCGTCGATAGCACCGCAGTAGAGAATATACTCAAGCCCTGCTCCTGGGTGCCTACATGTGTTAGTAATATTTCATTGCTCATTTACCCAACTGACCAGTCCCTCTAGAATGTCCTGTCTAATAGACTACGTCCTCACGGCTTCAATGTGTTTGAAGCCTTGGTTGTTGATCTTCTCCATGAAGTTGAGCTCGGCATATGGTGCTCACTACTTGTTCATTTGCTAAGGATCATACAATCAGTGAATAAAGATCTGGTCCATGAGTTAGACCAGTGGTAATTAATGTTATCGCTACCTTTTGTCCACAGAATGCTGATCATTCACTCTAGATATAGACTTGTACCACCATTCAGACAGTCAACTATCAGACGATTCACAGCGAATACTTCTGACTTGTCAAACATGGCCGCTCGTAATTTTGAAGACTTACTTCAGGTATGTTGACTTCTATGCTACAATAAGTCAACTGAGTCTCTTTTCAAGTGCGCTATACCAGTATTTGATGGACTGCTTCCAAACAATAATCACAATAAGATCATCCAAGATCTACTGTTTACCTTGGCGCATTGGCATGGCTTAGCCAAGCTGCGGATGCATTCAGACCTAACATTAGAAATTCTTGATACAACAACTGTTGATCTCGGTAACCTGTTTAGACGATTTAAGGAGGTCGTCTGTGCATCCTATGATGCAAGAGAACTAGATAGGGAAGTAAATGCTCGTTCAAGGTATCAGGCAAAGGAAGCTACCAGAAGATCTCAGGTGGACAAGGGCAAGAAAACTGCCGGTCAGGCAGAGAAGGTGACATTGACTGCAGACAAACCATTACGCAGGAAAGTGTCATTCAATCTCCAGACCTACAAATTTCACTGCCCTTGGAGATTATGTCTCATGCATAAGACACTTTGGTACAACTGACTCTTATAGCACAGAGCCTGTATGTTTCCAAGCACCTCAGGTCTTCTTGGTTTTGACCGCTTTGATAGGGAGAACTAGAGCATCGCACTGGCAAGGGAAGATACCTCTGGACAGATCGAAAATCTTTTATCAGACAACTCACACAAATCGAACTGTCGCCAAACTCGAATCAGGCGCATCAAGAGTCGTCTTCAACAGACACAATCAGGTGATGCAGCAGATATTACAACGAGTAATCCTTCTGTACATTATCACATTGGCCAGAGTGAGAAAAACCACGATGATATCGGCTCCTATCTTCGAGCTAGAGAGGGTGACCCCGCTATAAAGGTATGTAACTATTGACGATGCATACATTCTCTCATCTGATTTGCTTTTTATAGAATTACTTTTCACGCTTGCGAGATCATCTTCTCGGTCGTATTCAACTCTCTCAATCTGGTCAAGAAGCAGAAGGAGATATCGCTAACATTCTCTTCAAACGAAATCGCATTTACCACCACAACATCGCTCAAATCAACTACACGACCTATGACACTAGGAGGGACCAAGACGTCATCAACCCCAAAACTTGGCACTGCAACATTATGGTCCTCAGCAACCATGGTGAACCTAGAACGCACTACCGCTACGCCAAGGTATTAGGCATCCACCATGTCAATGTGGTTTATATTGGCAGTCCGTACCATACCACCCATAGATTGGAGTTTCTTTTTGTGCGTTGGTATGAAGAAGTACATGTTGACTCTGGCATCACTACATTGCATCACCTTAAATTTCCTCCATTGGATAGCGAGGACTCTTTCGGGTTTTTGAATCCAGCTGACGTCCTCAGAGCATCTCACTTGATTCCTTGCTTCTCCAAAGGAATGAAGCATAAGGATGCCAGAGGTTTATCCGGCACAGCTGGTGACAAAGGAGACTGGTGTGAATATTATGTCAATAGGCGAGTGCGCTGAAACTTCCTAGTACTTCCTATCCACTGATCATCATTTAGATTTGTTGACAGAGATATGCTCATGCGGTTTCATTATGGTCTTGGGGTAGGCCATATTTACTCTCATAACGACAGGTTTGATATCGAGGGGCTTGTCATTCACGACATTTCTGATGGTCTAGACATTGATGGAGACAATCTAGACCATCGGGAGCCAGATGATGAAGACTCAGATTATGACTATGCTGGGGTTGAAGAAGAAGTTTTATTTGGCCAGGAGAAAAATGGAAGCACAGAATCTGTTGTGGAGGAGCTGGACAACATGTTCATTGAACATGAGTTTGATTATGAGCCCTAGACCTCTCTACCCTTGCCCTGTCACTGCCCTTCTGTCGTCCTATAGTGGTGTGACTACGACATCTCTATCATAGTGCATTCAATTATGTTCAAATTTATGAGCACGAGTCCGATTTATGAATGTTCAAACCCTAGGCCTCTTTGCACATGCCCTCAGGCTATCACTGCCCTTCTGTCGTGCATACCTACTATCACGGCATAGTGCATCTAATTATGTCAAAGTCTTTACTAATTTCTCATGAGTTCATTCAATGTTCAACCCTACTACCCTAGACCTCTCTGCACATGCCCTATCACATCCTTCTGTCGTACGTCATAACCTCAGTGCATCAATCTGACCCATGGCCCGCCACCATTGAGTATGAATACTCATAGGTAACTCACTCAATTCATTCTCACTGCTCGTGCCAGTCCAACTCTTCAATTATGACTTACATATACAACCATATACCCAGAATCATCACCGGGTTTGAACATACGGTGTGTACTATTTGTACAGCCATCTGCATTCAAATTTTTACTAAAATAACTCGAACGTTAGGAGGAGGTGATTTTTTCCCTCCCTACTATAAGATGAAGAACTATATTATATTGCAGGGCAGCTTCAGTGACCTGAGGCTGGATCTAGACTTCGCATGTTACATATTGTCCCAGAGAAACATTGGACCTTGTTATGTGAGTCTATTCCTACTAAAGTTTGTTGACCATTCATATCATCATACATCTATAGTGGCCTACAAAAGTATCCATGGATGACTTTTGGCCTCTCCAAAAGGATCCCTTAGGATATATTGGCATGACGGTCATAGCGGTCCCCTCATCAAGTCTTCCGGAAGAGCTGAGTACGAGGTTTTGGTACCCATCTATGGTCTTACCGTGCGAGACCTCGTTACCTCGATTTTTTGGACGTTAACATATCTTGTCATACAGCCCCAAGATAAGGACGAACTTAGCCACAATGTGGAAGTAGTATCTAGAGTTTATGATCACCGGTTAATTGCAGTCTGGATGTGGCCTGAATGTAACTTTTGTCCCTCCGCCTCTTCATCATTAGCTGACTACAGCAGTGGATAGGAAGTTCATCGCCAAGCTGGCACCGTGGCCTTATGGCCATTACAATGAGGCCATTTTTGATGGCCTGGACGATATCATAGATGGTATGGTCACTGAAGATTTTGACGATAGTTCTGTTGGGCAGGTATACACGGAAGACTATACTACTGCGTCTTTCCAGCAAGATTACTGTACGTGTTTCGCTTCCTGGGAGTGCATTGACTGATTATGATAGGGCAAGCATATAACTTCACACCTAGCTCCAGTGCAATAGGTTCAGCGCTGGTACCTGGAATTACACCCATATCACCGCTGGCCCAAGCGACTGCACAGACACCTATTCAAGCATCAGCTCCAGTACCGGGCAATACTACCATCGCAGACTCCGACGTTCGAGGATTTCGTCAATGTAGATGAGTTAATGCTCCCTCAGATCATCCATTTACCAGAGGACCTGCGCTGGACAGAGCACAGCCCATCAGGTGACAGTTCGCGCTGTCAGTCCATCTTAGGGGACCTACCAGTCGATCATCCGTGGTTATCAATTGCGAGATCATTAAAGATGATACTGTTTGGAAGTCTCATCACGGGGCGCTATGGCAATGCCATGAGGGTGGTCAAGTTATGGCCATATCGACATCAATTCATCACCCAGTGCTTCTTGGAGGCTTTGTTGCAGTATCAGCTTATCTTACCAGGACTGTCAAAATATTGATTGCAAGTACTATTTCGTTTATCTTTAGTTTTTGAACTGATGCTAGCTGTCTGTCTCTAGTGGAGTTTACGACTGGCAGTGAGATTCCATTGGCATCATCTGCGTGGCACGGTGAATATATTATTATTTTTTCAAATGTCGACGATGACAAATGATATAACTAGTTTGACCACACACCGAATTCAAGTCTTTCGGATCTTAGGAAAGTGATAGGGCACTGTCTGAAGCCTTCCGAGGATCTGGGCTTCTGTCTTAACACTGATGAAGGGCAAACGAGGATTGTGAGGATGACAGCTGTGCTTGATCAAGCAGCAGTTCAGCTCGATCAAGGACAAGACCAAACACTAGTGGCCTTTGACGTGAGTTGAATGTATCACTAAATCATTTACCTCATTTCATTTCTTAGCATCGTATTGTGATAGAGATACTTGGCCTCCAAATGGCAAAAGAACTCTGGCATTATATGATTCTTCGCCCAATCGCATCTAACCCAAATGTCTGCGTTGCTGACTTATACTGGGATCAAGTTCTTGACCAAGGGGGAAATCCTAATATGAGGATAATCTCTCTTATAGTGTGTCTCGTCAGTGACTTATATTTTTCTGTTGTTAACTTAGTTTTGACTTTTATTTTAAGTTCTACGAATACTGTCAGAAAGCACTCAATCGCAATCTCAACAGGACAGGTGACACAGCTGTGATCAAGCTTTATCGTAGAATTGGGCACCTTCATGGTCCTCCTCTGATGGAGATTCAAGACATTGGACGTGATCTGGGATACATCAGGTAATTCGTTCAATCTTCATTTCCTACAATCAACTCAAGTCTCCGATTTGCTTCAGAGACATCAATGTCTATGGTATAGACAAAGACGGAAAGTGCAGGAGAGCGAATATAGGTGCCCTTATTAGAATCTATGATCATGCTCCATCTCAGGGCACAGTGGACGCACAATACTTACAGCCTCCGATTGACGATTCTTTTTTTAACATCAAGTCGAGGCCTTGAATAATACATTAGTATAACCTGTGTAGTTTCTCCACGTTGACTTCAACTTGCATCCTATACTACCATGTATTCTGAGCTTCTCTATTTCAGCATTGTTGCACCTCACTCTCACTTTCTTCACGAACAAGGACAACCGAGACAACCTTTTGAAAGCTCTCTGATCTCAACCTCCCCCTTACTTTCTGTATGTATGGACTATTGCTTATTTTTTTTGCAGGCCACACTCAGCGCTAATTTCTCGGCGAGAGGGATCAATACCACATCCGCCTGTTCCAGAGTTACTTGAGAACCTAGAACTGAGGTGTGTACATTTCTCTTTTGTATGTAACTTTTCATGTTGATCTAAATGTCAGGCCCTTTTCAGACCTCTATGTCTACTGCTCCTGGTAGATAGTAACAAGCCATTGACCGTACCCTTCCACACTTCCAACTGTATGTACACTTTGTTTCACCCTTATTTTGATCCAGTTGCCACTATTTATACAGGTGGAATGAATGGACAACATTACCCATTCAATACCGTGATAGTCCATTGTCTTACTTCAAGTCTTGCCCATGCGATCACTTGTAGTTCCCATCTGGTAAGTCTTCTGTTCTGTTTGACACATGCTAATTTTTTGTTGGTTCTCTGCACCCGCCAATCATACTTCCGCAGGGGGAAGAGAGTCTCTTTGCGACCTTATTCTCTTCGCCTCATTATTCTTCCCCAGGAGGGCGGGCAGGGACAGCATGGCTATGAGTATGGCTAGTGTTTGTACTTCAAGTCTCTCGCCCTTGAGATCACTTGGAGTTCCCGTCTGGTAAGTTTTTTGTTCTGTTCGACGCATGCTAATTTCTATTTAGTTCTCTGCACCCGCCAATGATACTTCTGCAGGGGGAAGAGAATCTCTTCGCGACCTATTCGCATCCCCCGATGATTCTTCCCCAGGAGGGCGAGCAGGTACAACATGGGTATGAGTATGGGCAGGGGGAGTACTATGAGATGGGGAACATGCAGCAGTACTAAACATTCTACATCTGGTGCTTGTTTCCTATTTTTTCACGATCTTTGACGTTTTCTTCCTCTTTAGCGGTTCACACTGCAGCGGTCTATATTGCTATGTAGGGTAGTTCTCTACACCCGCCAACGATGCTTCTGCAAGAAGAAGAAGAGAGTCTCTTCGCGACCTATTTGCATCCCCTGATGATTCTTCCCCAGGAGGGCGAGCAGGTACAGCATGGGTATGAGTATGGGCAGGGGGAGTACTACAAGATGGGGAATAGGTATGTTATTATGTAGTAGGACTCGGAGAATGTCAGTGTGAGATGAGACAGGATAATTAAGAAAGTAAGTCGACATAAACCAAAGTAGAGCATCATCTAAACGGAAACATCCAGGCCTGTATCATGATATTTAAGCCAGTTCAGGTAGACTTTTTTTCAAGAGTGTATCGTACCTATCTGAATATTGCTGCAAAGTTTGTCGCTGCATGGAAAACTGCATGCACGGCCGCTCTCATGGCACTCATAACTCCCTGGATGGCCCTTCTCAAAAGTGTTCTCAATCTCTGTCCGGTGCTCATGCTAGCACTGATGGCGGGAGTGTTAGCAGTAGTGTTAGCGGTAGCATTAGTGGTAGTGTTAGCGGGACTATTATTGGGAGTGACGATGGGCGAGATGGCAGGAGTGGATGCGATGGCATTAGACTACATGACGATAAGTTGATGGTCTACACTAATTAGTACTTACATACCATTGCCCAAAAAAAGTCAGCCTGATTCTACCACATTTCATTAGCCGAGCACATATTTCACAAAAGTCCTTACAATGATCGTCCTCGGCATGGTCCCCATCATTCCGTTCTCACTGAATACATCGGAGCCCATTTAATTTGATTGTGCTGTTATTGTTGGATCAGGGGGCAATATGTCTGCTTCCGGGTATCTATTACGTACAGAATTATGTGTCAATTGAAGTTCTTTGTCACATATGATTATGTGATGTGTCACAATCATCTGATCATGTTGCGCTGAGTCATTCACTGCAGAGACAGTAGCTAGCCTAAGACTCTAAGCAGACCATTTTTTGACTTCACCTTATCAATTTTGCTGTCGGATGGGTAAACCCGTAAACCACAAGCGCCCGTCCGCACTGAAGTCTTCTCAGGGAAGCTTATCGACATGTCCGTCTTACAATTGCCTCCACTGCTGGCTTATCACCCTGCTCTTGGACACATGTATAACCGGTGAATTGGCAGTTGCATTATAGGGCACATAAAACCCACAAATAGTTCCACCGCAAACCCCTACTCGGATGAACAAAACAGCATAATAGCAGTACACATAAATATGTAGATGTTAACAATACAGTGTCCGATTTAAAGCACATCTCACTGGTTTCATCACATATGATGACGCGGACATCGCCAACTATATTGCGTCTCTCCCTCCTTCACGGGGTCCTCCCTTACCGTCGACCAACACAAGCTTGCAAATACCTGACTATTCAACTCTGCAAATACAAGATTTCGACATCGATTTACGGTAACTTTCAGCAAGGTAAAATTTCGATATTATGTTCAAGTCCTCGTTACTAATACTTACTACACTATGATAGCAGACCGCAACACCACCTGCCCACATTCAAGTTCACGACCACCTGCAGAATACAGGGTCCAATGGCAAGTGCTATCTAGTCAACAAACTGATGCTAACTATTAGATCGTCCGCTGCTATGTAGGCTATTGATATACCGCTGCAGCAGGACCGCGTCAATTTTACCTAGCCTGCGGGAGACACAATATTTGATAAGTCCAACGAGTTCGAATTGCCCTTACCTTTATCTTGCCCTGCACAATTGACATCTGGCATTTCAAGGTAATGTGTGAATTCAAATAGCAATGTGATTGGTACTGACAACCTCATGTACAACCAGATACGTGCAGTGTCTTTCATTCAGATATGGGGGTATCGATCTCAATTGTCTAAAAGCCCATCATTGTCAGGCACAGCAACACCCAACCCTTCGCTACCACTCTGACGGTAGTTGTGACTCGATTGCAGTGTGTTCAACATGCAACCCGTGCGACTGAAACTGGTAGGGCTGTGACTGGATTGTGATGTGCCCCGGATTTGGCTTTGCATAAGGTAGGCACCCGTCATATCTTGTCGTGCATGCTCCGGGCACGTATGTGAACAGTCTGACATGGCAGGGGCACCACTCGACCGTCTTTGAGCATCACCTTGGGGTGTGTACATTGCGGAGGGAGAGCAGAGAGGAGGCAGCAAGCCTGCAGGATGTGGAGGATCGTAGGTACATCTAATGTCAATGAGTACTGTGTCCTGTGATTTTAGCAAGCCTGTACGTACTACTCACACCATCTGGCACGAATAAGCAATTGGTTATTTGATTATACTTATTTCGAAACACTGATTTTAAACACTGATTTTGTGCGCCGATGGCACCATTCCTCAATAATTTCAGGAAATCTGTGGCCTGCTTACATCCAAGATAATGCATGTGTCATGAAGACCTATGAGCTTATCATATTTTAACTCATGGACATTGGATATCTAAGTGCTACTGTTTCCAACACTATCACCAAAAAATGAACACCAGATAATTGGAGATGACTAGAGGTGAAAGATGGTAGCCCCAGGCCAGAACATTGTCTAGGAGACTTGTAATGACAAGAGGGTGCCAAGGGCAATCAATATTGAGCCTGTATCATAACTCATGGACGTTAGATATCAGGGTGCTACTGTATGGCCAAGTCTTCCAACACCACCACCAAAAAGTGAGGACTAGATAATTGGAGATGACCAAAGGTGAAAGGTGGTAGCCGCAGGCCAGAGCATTGCCTAGGAGACCTGTGATGACAGGAGGATGTCAAGGGCAATCAATATTGAGCCTGTATCATAACTCATGGACATTAAATTTCTAAATGCTACTGTATGGCCAAGTCTTCCAACATCATCACCAAAAAGTGAGCGCTAAATAATTGGAGATGACTAGAGGTGAAAGATGGTAGCTGCAGGCCAGAGCATTGCCTAGGAGACCTGTGATGACAGGAGGATGCCAAGGGCAATCAATATTAAGCCTATATCATAACCCATGGGCATTGAATATCTAAGTGTTAGTGCATAGTCAAGAACTAACAAGGTTGATGCTTATTTATCATGTTTGTTTACATTGATCACATCTAACTAGAAAAACCTAGGCCTCGGCAATTTCCTGATGCTGTGGTGTCCCAATAATCCAGGATCGCCTCAAGTCCGACGACTCATATGTGACAGCTCTTGCTACGCTGGTGCATTGTATTCTCTACTGGAGTACTAGTTAATTGAACCTCGTGCAGGTGGAAGCCAGAGTCCCACTTTTCTGCTCAGAATTGAAAGACGATGCTTGCGCACAGGTGACAGCATATTACCGTCTCGGGCCTGATTGTGTCGACACCGCAAAAGCTTTGCTTGTCAATCATGTTTATCATTATGAGCAGCATTTCAATGTAGGTGGCTATATTCTGGGTCACACATGCTGATTTACCCGGTGGCTGCAGGAGAAAAATATTCCAATTGCATAGTCAAAAAAACCGTACTTCGCTGAGATCTTGCCATATCTGATGAGAGGGCGCTACTTCAACGGGCCAAAGTCAGTTGGCATGAAATTTTCGGACCGTTTTGAGGAGATCGCGAGCAACAAGGCCCAACGGCCCGAGGTGACGATTCCAATGGTGGCCTTAACCAGTACTTCGGTATATTTCTTGATCCAGTCCAAGGTTATTGTATTGACGAGTGCACAGGTATATGCTGCGCTTCTGTGGAAGGCCAATGGATCTCCATCCAAGTTCAATTTTACAGGCAATTTATTCAGCGAGGTCTACTTTTTTCATGTGAAACTTCTCGAGAAAATGAAGGGGGCCGCACCAGGCAAGTTTCATAAAATGATGGCCAATATTTTTGATGCTATCCAGTGAGTTGATTTCTGCATTGTACTATTGACTATCGTGTCCGAGTCTCACCTCTCCATAAGACAACTCTCCGCCAACAGCAACGCTGCTCTCGTCGGGTCACACGACTCCGCAATGGCATTCCTCGATCTTGATGGTATGGATGACGAAGAGTAGATTTCTGGGTTGACTGGCAGTTTCGTGTTAAATAGTCACATTCATTTATCTTCTTTTTTGCATTATGACTCATTCTCTTAGAAGTGCTCCTTTCTCGTCTACTCAGCTGTGTTGACATATCCCTCATTTAATAAAAGCTTAATTTGTTCTTGTAAAACGTTCGAACGAAATCAAAATCCTGAGCCGTCATCATTGATGTCATCATGTTCCGTGATAACTCATTGTAAATTTGCATACAGCTTTGTAAATTTATTATAATTATCACTAAACTAGTGAGCGCGAGTGAGATATGGTGGGGCAGTAAAAAACTTTCTCTAATTCACTAAGGTGCCTACTTTTGTGAAACTATCGGGAATTAGAGAAAATTTTGTCAAATTCCACATACTTAGCCTAGGTTTATAGCGGAGGGTTTTCCTGATGGACCCAACGCACTGTCCTATGACACGCAATAGCAGCTTCTGGTACAATTCACCCTGCGTTCCTGAATAACCAGGCAATGCAATATCGAATGTCGAGTCTAATCCTCCAGTAACAAGTGATACTGTGACGAATGCCATCTTCTCGTATGCAGAACGATAATGGTGAATTTTGCATGCTCGCCATAGGAGACTGGAAAAGGTTTACTCCTCAATATTCAATCTACGTCACTAGACGTACATAAATTTTGAAGATGAATTTTGTCACTTTGCAGGAAAAGTCGGTTTATCCCATAGTCGACTCGGAATTATATAGCGTCATCAAAATCCAAGTTGGAGCCTGCGTATTTAGTACTTTAGTAGTGGTTTGTTCCAGCTAGCTGTCAACACGTTTAACGTTTGCACACGACAAGACCAGTACATGGAGTCACCAGTGAAACAATATTTGGTTCTTCACTGGCACTTCGTTTCATTCATGATTCAGCATAAATAACCATGACTCGACGTTGTTTCTGTAGCAGAGAGTGAGTTGCATAGCAAATATGAAGACTAGATGTTCGTCTTCACCTTCTTCCATATCGACGTTATCATCATTGTCCTCTGAGCTTGTGCTTCAGGGTCAAACAAAGACAGAGAGGTCGTCCGGGCCGGTCTACTACTGACTCTCTGCACTTACTCGAAGAGACCATCAAAAATGCCTGGAGATCCCACAAGGTGGCATCCGTGCTATTCCTCGACATCGAGGGAGCATTTCTGAACGCGGTAACAAAGCGCCTACTCCACAACATGCGCAACCATCGCATCCCAACTGACCTAGTCCTATTTACAGAGCGTGTCCTATCCCAACGCCAGACACAGTTGAAATTCGACGGATATGTTTCGGAATGGTTCCCCGTCAAAAACGGTATAGGGCAAGGAGACCCCCTGTCAATGATCCTGTATATAATTTATAGTTCTGACCTAGCTGACATCGCCAAACCCCGCGCAGGACGCAAAGCCTTGAAAGAACTAACATTAGCTTTCGTAGATGACACGGCTCTCATAGCGATAGTGCAGGACTTCACTGCGACCCATGCCATACTCACAGACATGCTCGAATGAACAGGAGGCGGTTACGATTGGTCGAGAGCTCATAACTCCCAATTCGAAACTAATAAATTTGCGTTAATGGATTTTTCGATGAATAGATGCAAAGACCGCCCAGAGATGCCGATAAGAGGCACAGTAATACATCCATCCTCAACACACCGGTTCTTGGGAGTAATCCTCGACCAAGAATTGCGATGGAAAGCGCAAGTCGATAACGCAGTCGCAAAAGGAACTTCCTATGTACTCCAGTTACGTCGTCTCTCATCCTCCGCTAAAGGCTTACCGCTACGTCTCATGCGACAGCTCTACCTGGCAGTAGCTGTGCCCAAGCTACTGTACGCAGCCGACCTATGGTTCTCCCCCATCTATCGTGAAGGTACAAACGACCTCCAACGAGGCTCCATAGGCGTAGCGAAATGCCTATCAATGGTCCAGCGTCTAGCAGCAGTGGCGATCACCGGGGCTATGAAAACCACCGCAACAGATATAATGGAAGCCCACGCAAACCTACTTCCCATCCCGCTCCTCCTACAGAACATGTGTCATCGCGCCGCCCTCCGAATAGCCGCCCTACCAAACACCCATCCCCTGCACATCCCAATCCGCAAAGCAGCCAAACACTACGTATCAGCCCATCGCACCTCCCTCCACCAACTCACCTCCCGCTTCAATATCTCGCCAGATACCATAGAGACTCTAACCCCGGCACGACGTCCCCCTTCCAACACGAATCGCTGGAAAGCACACGTCGCAGATAGCAAGAAGGAGGCTATAGAAGAACATGAACAACTCACTGACCTCATACAGATATATAGCGATGGTTCGGGCCATAACGGTCAAATAGGCGCAGCGGCAGTTCTCTTTCGTGCAGGGCAGATCCCTAGAACCCTCTGCTACTACCTAGGAAAAGAGGACGAACATACCGTATTCGAAGCTGAAGAAGTAGGATTATTGTTAGCCGCGCACCTTCTAGCTACAGAACGAGACCTGACCTTTCCAGCCTCCATCTCAGTCGACAACCAAGCTTCAATTCTAGCAGGTGAGAGCTTCTACCCGCGACCTGGATCATATCTGGCAGATCTCTTCCGCAGCAGAATGCACAAGATAGCGCGCGAGTACGACGACTTTGATGTAACACTACGTTGGGTTCCGGGTCACTTGGGAGTCCATGGCAATGAAGAAGTGGATAAGCATGCCAAGCTGGCCGCAACCAGCCGCAAGAACAACAGCCCCAATAATCGCTTACCCAAAATCCTACGCAAGAAAGCCCTCCCCTTAAGCATATTGGCCGTGCAGCAAGCTCAGCACAAGTCCACAGCCAAATGATGGAGCCACTCCTGGCGTAACTCCCCGTGATTCTTCAGACTCAACCAAATCGACCCACTCATTCTACAATGCTCATTTATAAAACTATCCATCTCCTTTCCCAAACGCCTCACAAGCATGTATATATTCCTACGCACCGGCCACGCTCCTTTAAACAAACATCTTCACCGCATTAACAAAACTAACAGCCCTCATTGCCCTCACTGCCCAAACATCGAAGAAACCGTACATCACCTAATCCTTGACTGTCCGTTCTATGCACGCGAACGCCACTCCCTCCGGGCAGAAGTAGGGCCCAAAGCCTCCTCCCTATCCTTCCTCCTAACAGATATATCCGCCACCCCTCATATTGTAAAATACATCAATGCAACAGGAAGAATGAAAGCAATACTAGGTGACATCCCACTTCCACGTACCCCTGCTAGCTGACGCACCCTTGCAGTAACCCGCCTCTGCTCATCATGCCAGACACCATATGAACACCCACCAACATCAAATACCCCACTGTACAACAACCATCTCACCATACTTCTCCCCAACCCATATACCCAACCCAACCCATATACCCAATAACTCGCCTACACGGAGTCCTCCCGATCATCGTTGGAACAACTCAGCTTGTGACAGAACATCCCTTCAGCCAAGACATGGGAACCATACACAAACTTTACCTACGCACCCAACCTAGACTCCTGTACCTGCCCGCCTCGGCGGCCGAGTACGCGTTTTCGTTCATCCATACGCTAGAAAAACATTAGCATTAGTTACATACAATCATCTCATCTTCGCCGGGTTGCGCGTCTAAAATGGCCGGCGGGAACGGCAGACTAGTGGAGGTACGCCTCACACTAGGGCATTCACGAACTCAGAGATGCACAGGGACACTGGGGGTCCCTTAGACTAGATAGAACTGTCCTCCATAGAGTATAACTCTCAATAGGACAGAAATTGGAAACAAAAAAAAAAAAAAAAAACAAAGACAGATTCCTGTGTCAGTGTCACTTTCTGCAAGCTGAAAGCTGAAATTGTGTGCGCCTCGGCATCCTTGCCTGGCCAGTGTCAGAGAGAAGGTACACTTTGATGCTCCCTACATAGTTGAATGGTGTAGCACGCTCTGGATCGAGTGAAAACTTGGCATTGAATCGCAAGGAACGGTTTTATTGTATGATGATGTGGTAAGGTCCGGCGCAGAGATGCCATGAGGAAAAGTGTCCATCAGCTACATGATTTCAAGTTATAATTCACCAAAATTACAATTGCTTTGAAGGTCCGATCGAAAGTGTTTCCGCTGAAAGTTGTCCCAGACTTGTATTAATGGTATAAGAAGAACCAACTAGAATGCAGTAGGTAGCACGAAAATCATATGCCTCATTCAATGGCATGGCTGATTGTGTGCACCGTGAATGCATCGCTAGCCTGACACGAATATACTTCTCTATTTAAAAAAGAGAAATCAGAACACTCCCTTTAACAAGTAAGGCGAGTACCTCTCACGAGAGGGGTACCAGAGACCCAGCAATGGAACCAGCATAAACGTAGTCCATCTTCACGTCCGGCAGCGGGTGATCGCCTGTCCCTTTTTCAAAAGTGTCAATATAGTATCACATTGAGTATGCAAGTACCCTACCAGCATGGCAGTACGGAATTCCATCCTCCTTGTGTCCCCACCACATCACAGGGGACCACTCATCCACGAGGTTGGCGAGCGTCTGGAGGTGGCCATATGCAGCTGGCTGGGGACCGTGCGGTCAGCGTAGTGTGATGAAGGTGAAGAAACAGGAAAATATAAAGAGCGCAATGCATAAGTTCCAGATCTGCGAGAATGTGTGAGAATGTTGTAGCAATTTTACATGGGCAGTAAGTACAAACCTGGGCAGTGAACATAGACATCACCAGAGCATTTATATTCTCGTCAAAGGCTGTCAAAGCTAAGGAGAATGAGAGCCCAAACATCCAGTCTGTGATCATAGAGTGTTCAATAACGCTGACAACAAAATACTAGGCATGAATGACTCACGCAGGAAAGGCTTCGTGATGAAAAGTATGAGACACATCGGATGAATGAAAATTGGCTTCAGCGGGTTCGTCGCCACACTGAGTCCTTTCCTTTTGGTAGCGCATCTCCACTGTCTTTCGTCTCGAATGACATTCACAATTAGCTCTGAGCAATGCAGCCCAAGCGTCAATGGTCCCTGGACTACTGCAGTGAAGACAAAGACCACAATCCATGCCGTAAGATTGACACCTGGCAGATCATATATGACGTAATTGCCCATAAGATTCCGGAGAAACGACCATGTTTGTAGTGTAAGCGGAGAGGTGGGAACAACTTGAGCGAGGTGGAAGTGGTCCCAGAAATACATGACGAGTACAGCCCATCCAGCACAGGCTGCGACGATCACCCAAAGAGAAATGACAACTTTACGGATGCTAGGGTGCGCATGCCACGCAGAGGGCTGTGTCCCTGGTGGCTTCGCTGGACCTCCATATATGTCTATGTCAGACACACGACACATGCACCGGAAAGTGGCAGGGGTCAATTGCGCGTGGTGGACGAGTGCAGCAGTCAAGTCGAAAGGTGAAGAACTCCACGTCAATATTTTGACAGTCTGCATCGCTGACAATGCGATCATCATCTGGAGGAGTAGTGCGACGCCCAAAATGAGGAGAGGAAACCCTGCGATACTAATACTGTCAGAACTTCCACCTGCTGGCGTCATCCAAAAGTCCTGACATACAACGAGTGAGGCCGCGCTGTAGGATATAATGAGGAGGACAGCCGAGATACCGTTAAGGAAGGCGCTATTAGGGTTATACCATCCACGGGCTGCGGTCAGAAGGCGCAGATTGGTGTTGAAACGAAGCCGAGACTCTGAGGCTAGCACAGAGCGCAATGAGATGCCGTGTACGAAGCCTATGGACTCGGTACATAACGTGACAAATAAGTCAAGTATCAGGGTCAATATCTCCCCCCGCAGCGGTAGTACTTGGATGGGCCCCACACCTATGGCCATCACATCACGATACTCGAATATGTTGAGCGGGGTTACTCCTGAGATTCCGTGATTGGCTAAAGTGCTAATCCCTGCAATGATGCATAAGCAGCTGAAGATATATGAACATGACAGCCCAACAAGAGCGTATCTGCGACTCGTCAGACTGCGATCGTAGAAATCGGCTCTAGCATCAGCAGTGGACTTCGCATCAGATATTGTCGAGTCAAAGTCTTGGTGACCCGGGAGTGTGTTATATACAAGAAGGCTGGATGGATTCCAATTTTCTTCTGTCGGTTTGGAAGAAGCTGGCATCATTATGGGAGGCAGAGACAGGAAGGCCAGCGCATTATTGACACGCAGATTAAATATATTTCATTTATGACCACAGCTTCTGGTGCATGCGGCTTTGTGATAGAAGAGCATTCGTGCACCACAGTATTCACATGGATCCTGTGTAGCGCTGATTTACGTCGCATTGCAGTGCATACTGAAAGTGTACATGTCAGGATGGTGATCACTGAAACCCAGTCAAGGCTAAAGCGCTAACCACTAATGTACTGTACACATATCCGTGCACGGAGTGGGTGCTGTCCGTTAACCAAGAGAAGCAACAAGCAAGCTTAAGCAAGGATCATCGAGGCCAGTCTCAGCGACAGAATTCTGATTGCTGAGTTTCAATCGAGGCGTTGAATAAGGGTGAGAAGATCTTGCCAGTTATGACAGTGTCAATTGAGTGACCGTCACAGTCTTGAACGTTCGAACTACAATTGAAGCGCCCATATAACATATGCTCGAAGCTATTCATAATCGATAGTGTTGCCACTGGTGTGAGTTGGAATCGAGTTAACATCGACTCGACTCGGAAATTTACGCAACTCGTGGCAACTGCCCCATGTGGTGTAAACATCGAGTTGCACTGCGAGTTGGTGATTGACATATCGAGAAGACTTTCCCATAAGCTTTCCTGGTATCTTATCAATGTTACTGTAAGTCTCTATAATCTTGCCGACTGTAGCTCGAGTATTTCATGCAATCTTGAGCACTTCTCCAGTGCTTTACACCTCGCCGTTATACCTTGTCAATATGTCTGCCCTACTTACTTCGTCGGTCCATAAAAAATCAAAAAATTTCTACTTTTTTACACATGAGTTCTTTACTACCATGTACATGCCCATAAGTAAGTCTCGCACTCATTGTTTTCACACATGGCGCTAATCGTGATTAGGATGTGGAATGAGTATATCCACTCTCATACAAAGTCGCCTTCGACATCTTACCCATACAGGCTTCCTCCGCGCCATGCGAGCGAGCCTTCTCATCAAGCGTTCACAATATTAATATTGTAGCCATGATGAGTCATGACTGTAGAAATATATAATTCTGTTTCTGCCAAATATCTAAGAAGTAAAGTACGACGGTTTTGGAAACGCTCGGGCGCTCGTGTGGCTTTCGCGTATTTCGCTAAGCTCGCTTAAACCTGTTTTTGGAAATCTCGCGTGGTTTTCTCGCGTGGTTTTCTCACGTGGCTTTCGAGCGCCGACTCACTTGCCCATTAGAGCAGCGCACTACGCAATACAAGTATTTTCCTTATTGTAATGTAATTGTTTATGTTGCATGCATACAGTAAATAATAAAATTGAAAATGGAACAACATGATATAATTTTGCAGACAGGGGGACAACAAATATATGTGGTGACAGGAAATGAATGAGAAAAGGTTGTGAAAAAATAAATAAAAAATAGAGAAAGTAGAGACTCGACAACTGGAGAACAGGAGATAGTGAGGAGACAGGAAAATTGGGAATGGGAAACAGGGAGAATGGGAGGAGATAGGAGAACAGAAGATGGGGAGGATGGGAAAATGGGAAACAGGGAAACAGGGAGATCGGGAGGATGGGAGATGGGAAACAGAGAGATCAGGAAGACGGGAGACGGGAGACGGGAGACGGGAGACGGGAGACGGGAGACGGGAGACGGGAGACGGGAGACGGGAGACGGGAGACGGGAGACGGGAGACGGGAGACGGGAGACGGGAGACGGGAGACGGGAGACGGGAGACGGGAGACGGGAGACGGGAGACGGGAGACGGGAGACGGGAGACGGGAGTATGAGAGTAGGGAGAAGGGAGTAGGGAGCAGGGAGTAGGGAGCAGGGAGTAGGGAGCAGGGAGCAGGGAGCAGGGAGCAGGGAGCAGGGAGCAGGGAGCAGGGAGCAGGGAGCAGGGAGCAGGGAGCAGGGAGCAGGGAGCAGGTAGCAGGTAGCAGGGAGCAGGGAGCAGGGAGCAGGGAGCAGGGAGCAGGTAGCAGGTAGCAGGGAGCAGGGAGCAGGGAGCAGGGAGCAGGGAGCAGGGAGCAGGGAGCAGGGAGCAGGGAGCAGGGAGCAGGGAGCAGGGAGCAGGGAGCAGGGAGCAGGGAGCAGGGAGCAGGGAGCAGGGAGCAGGGAGTAGGGATTAGCATGGGTATACCCCATGGTAACACTTTTTCCAATCACATATATTACCATTTGAAGGCAAATGTACAACTAGGGCTGGCCACCGTAACCATATATGGTTACGGCCGTACAATTTACGGCGGGCTTACGGGTACTACCTGTACCGTACCCTCTGTCGTACAATACATTCAAAATGTTCGACGGTACGGTACGGGTCATCATACAGTCATACGACCAGCTATATGGTCGTACAGGAGATGAAAAAACATTGAATTAGTAAATTACAATAGTATTAACTGTGCAGCACAACATATATATGAATTAGCATGTTCGACTTCTGGCCTCGATGATTTCGACACTAGACGGGGACTGAGGTATGCCATATCGATGAATGAGAAAGAAAAACACAGTACAGTGACATGGAACGCACCTGTCTACCGGCTTCACAGGCATTCGCTGATCCAAAAGCTTACCACCCTTCTCAAAGACAAAATGACTGCATTTCATCTTATTTCCATCACCAGCCTCAAGAACGCCTATCAACGACCTCTTTGGATCAGAAATGAGTGGGAGTTGTTTCTGAAGTGATGGTCATCAAATTGTTGTTCACACTGAATCGCACATTGAAATTATGCACAGTGACATACCTTCGTTTGCCATTTACTTTGAGCAGCTGAGGAGTCGGCACTGACTCCATAGATATCATAATCAGGCAAGGCAAATTCTTGCTATATATCACGGACCTCTTCTTCGTCATCCAACTTAATGAGCTGCAGCTTGACCGACACATAATACAGTAACATACACCCGTCTCAGATGGGCAGCCAAACATGACAATGTACCAATAGGGACGGGCTATCCCATGTGGGCCCATGCCAATAATTGTACCATGATACATGAGTGGGCCGAGGTCATGTGTGTACCCGAGGCAAATGGATGGGCCAGGAGTATATAATACAGACAGTAGTATAGGAATGTACTAGTATATAGGGCATCATAGTGAATCCTGTGAATCCGGTTTACAATGGAGACGGGTAGGCCGAGGGAATGTGTCCTCGAGGGACGCGGGTGGGCCGACGGAATATATTCTCGAGGTAGACGGATGGGCCGAGGTTAAAATGTATAGACATTGGTATAGGGATTTACTACTATATAGGACATTATATATAATGAATGGTGTACAGTGGATACGGGTGGGCCGAGATGCGTGTACCCACATGACACGGATGGGCCGAGGCCAGTTACCGGAGAGGAATGGGCCGGATACATGGGTCAGCCGGATGAATTGGTGCCCAGGACAAACGGGTGGGCCGAGCCCAGGTACCAGAGCGAAATGAGCCGGATATACGGTTTGGCCGGATTGATGGGTACCCCAGGGCAAACGGGTGGGCCAAGGCCAGATACCGGAGAGGAATGGGCCGGATGCACGGGTTGGCCAGATGAATGGGTACCCAAGGGATATAGTATAAACATCAGCATAGAAATGTACAATATAAAATAGCATGCATGACAGATGCAACGTGCAAGGAAGCAACTAAGTCAGAAGAATCCTATAACACCAGACATCTGGTCAACTCTATCATCCGCAGTCTATCACCGGGTGGATCGATCCCACAAGTGTATCATCCGGTACATCCAATTTTATCCGGTCATCTGACATGCCATGTGTCCGGTGCATTGTAAATGCATTCACCGGTCGATCTAATACATTGATACAAAGAAGTATGAAAAAACTGAATCATGTATGCTAGTATTACTTGGGCCCATCCCTGGACGATTTCTTCACATGCCTAGCACTGACCGACCGACCTTCTCGGCATGATTGAGGCGCAAATAAGCGCTGTGGCAAGGGAGCCGAGACAGACTGACCATCCTCGGGTACATTTGGTGACCCGGTGACCAACATGTGAATGGTGCTGGTGGAAGGCATGGATTCCATTGGGACCGCGTGAGTTGGCACTGGCAGCGCCACAACCGGCTGAATGGGCACACCGGATTCTCTGATGGGGGCCAGATTGATTGTGGAGGTAGAGCCGGATGTGGGCGCCTGTGCATGCCTTGTGACTGGCGAGCCATCTCCAGCGGGGCCGGCACCAGTCGAGAACACATCCGGAGTAAAGATATTATTGGTAACAGCACGACCTAATGCACTGATGGAACCAAAATCAGGGAATATGGGGGTACCGGGGATGACAATGGGTGGTGGATTGAATGCGGGTGGAGTTGTTACCGATGATGTAGCAGCCCTTTGGTTGTCCCTCAAGTACCTCGTTATTCCGCCCACCGTGAAAGTCAACTGATCTACCAGTCCCTTCTGGAGGCCGAATTGTTCTATATAGGTAGCACGCAGCTCGTCGATGCGACGAGACAGATCATCATGTGTGCGTAGCTCCTGCATATCAGTCTGAATTTGGACCAGCATGGTCTCAATCTCCGCATTGGTTAGAGGACGGGGAGGCCGATGGGACTGAATGGGCATGGAAGTGGTGGCAGGGGAGGGGGGCCTTTGAGTGCGAGCCGGATAGACAGGAGTGTACCTGGCCTCATCCGGTGTCTCCTCAAATGCTGAGGGAGGTAGGATACTATCATCCGTGGGTTCAATCCAATGGTTCTCAGGGTAATCGTCATCGGATGGCACTGGGGCGGCGCTTGGCACGGTAGGAGCATCATCAAGCATCTCGACATCAGCATCCGGTTCCTCCGGGATAGGACTAGGCTTCCGAGTATCTATGACAAAGAATGACTTAGTAGGGACGCAACCGGACATGACAGACTTGCCTTTGCGTTTCCTAGACTGCTTGGCCTGCTTGACTACTATGGTAGCTTTCGAGCGAGTGGTGATGGGTGCGGCCGGTGGTATGGGCACGGTGATTGCAGGTGCGTCCGGTTGCGTTGGCCGGATGCATTTCATCCTCCACTGGTTGCAACGCGCACAAGTCCGGGCTACCGTGCCCTTTTTGGTGAGCCAGCTCTGACATTCTACTTCCATTGCGATGCATCTCGTGCACGGTGTCATGCATGGTATGTGATTCATACCATGTCAGATATATATAGAGAGTGATAAGGAAGATATGAGAGACTGTCTAGCCCTTTGTCACTAAGTTACCTCTCTATTTTTCCTTTATTTCATTGTCTTGTATTTTATTTCTCACTTTACAGGCTTATTTTACCTTGTATTTGTATCAAGCATGTGACCTTCTGTTTATTTCTCATTGTTTATTTTTATTTGGCTTCTTTCAGCCACCAAGTTTTGTATCTCTATTTATTTCTGACTGTTTATTTGTATTTGGCTTCTTTCAGCCACCAGCTTTTATTTGTCATCACATCATGTGACTGGGAAATATTCTGGTTTGTAACATTATTTAAGCTGACTCAACATGTTTAGTCATGATTGGCCATGCTTTGTAACAACATTTAACATGACTCAACATGTTTAGTCATGGTTTGTCATGGTTTCTAATTTCTTTGTAAGATTACACTGTATTTGTAATGTACTTAGTAATAAGCTGATTCATCACCTGGTTTGTAAGCCACATTCTTACCAATCCATCTGATTAATCATGCTTAGTAAGGGGGTTCCCAAAAGGTATAAAAGGACCCCATTTTCACCCATGAAATACAATCCTCCCACTTGACTTATCTCAAACCGTGTGAGACCACTAAGACTTAAAGTGCAGGCCAATATAAGTGCCTTGAGGTAATCTAAGATATCATTATCTATTCTAAAGTTATATACTACCTTACAGGGGTTGACTATATAACCATTGAACAGCTCTCATTCTAAGCTTTACGTGTATTCATAAGACTCTCCCTTTCAACGGAAAGTGAGACACATCTAAGGACGACAAAGTTGAAACAGACTTTCATAGGTTGAAACACGACCTACTAGGCTGAAACAAACCTAACGAATTTATCCAGAACACAGAACATTCCACAACAACTTCGTATAAGACTACACAAGAAGAGGACAACAAACTAAATCCTCCCAAGAACTCACCACGTTACCTCCCACGAAGTAGAAAAGTCGGAGACCGTGGACTTAAGGACTGGCAAGAAGTCTTCACCGTGTATAATTGTGTTGTCATTATACACAACTTTCATATAAGACCCTTAAGTAACAAGACAACGGTCGATGAGATGAACCGATGGGTTGCTGTGAAGGATGAGTATGAGTATGATCTGTCCGGATGGCAATGGCAGGACGTCTCACTGGCTGTGGACGCTTCCCCTTCTTGTCCTTGTCTGTTCCTACATGCTGGGCATCTAACATAGACTATTGTGCAATATTACGTTGGTGGCACTGATTAGCGTTACAATGAGATAGACCTACCGGTTTCATGTCTTTGACCTGGTCAAGACGTGGCTGCAACCGGATCAGGCATGCACCAATAGGTAGAAGCAGTGCCTACCTTTTGTTTGTCGCCAATAGACTCGACATCTTCCTCCGGCTCGTATTCTGCGTGGTCGGCTGCCTTGTTTCTGGTTTTCGAAGGTGGCATCAGCCGAGTCGGGATGTCGACAACCGGTCTTGCCTGTGAAAAGTTTAGTTTTGTCTGAAAACACAAAAATGAACATACCTTTTTGAGCGGATGTTGTGTCGGCTGCCGTGGCTGCGTAATATCGTTAGGCGGGTGAATGATGCGAAAAGAGACATACCTTGACTTCTGGATCAGGAGTGGCATCTTTCATCCTTATTTCCTGGGCATCGTCATCCGATGATGGTGACCTCGCCCTTGCCTTTCCTTTGCCCTTTACCTGATCATGTCCTTTTTCGATGCGAACTCCATCGCTGTCAGTGTCAGTGTCACTCAAGATTCGCTTGGACTTGACTATTTTCCTTGCCCTCTTGACCGGACGTGGGGGGCTGACGCTAAATTGTCGTTTGCGATGTTTTGATGGGCCGGAAATTGCACCACCTGGGATCTTGATGACAATACTGGGACCCGGCAAAGTGGCGATTGGTGGCACCGAGGTTTGTGCTGGTGCTGGTGAAGATGTTGAACCTGCCGGTGCCGGTGTACTTGGGCCTGCTGGTTGAGGTACAGATGGGCCTGCCGGTGCAGGCGCAGAGGATGGGCCAGCCGGTGCAGGAGCTGATGATGGGCCTGCCGGTGCAGGAGCAGAGGATGAACCTGCCAGTGCATGAGCAGAGAATAGGCCTGCCGGTGCAGGAGCAGAAGATAGGCCTGCCGGTGCAGGAGCAGAGGATGGGCCTGCCGGTGCAGGAGCAGAAGATGGGCCTGCTGGTGCAGGAGCAGAGGATGGGCCAGCAGGAATTGTGACAGTAGGCAACGGACCGAGTGTCTTTGGGTATAAGGGATGACCCCGGCAAATGTCCTCGTTGTTCCCGACCCGACTCCAATCCGGCACTTGCACCAGTTGTGCAGTACCCCTTTGAGCGCGATGGACCTCAGCTGCCATCGACAGCAGGCGAAGGGGGATGTAGGTGGCAAGCGTGAGGTGGGAACGGACTGCATTGTTCTATAGCAGAATGAAATATCAAAATATATAACAGAATATGAAACATACCAATTGAAAAGCAATGGTGCGGCTCAATCTCATTTTATCCTCTTCTGACTGAGAGCAGAGCACCTGTTGAACCAATTCGTTCAACGTGTCCAGAAGAACAATGAGTGCCTGGTTCGCTGTGGCAGCAGCAGCAGAGGTATTGGAGTTGTAAGACATGTTTTCAATAAGACGATGGCGGCAGCTGGTTGGCTTGGAAAAGAGAACCGGGAGGGAATGGCAAATTCTGGAAGAATTTACTAGTACCGGATCTCCGGGCCATCTCGGAAATTGCCGGATATGTAGTCAATACACCGGATCGATATGCCGAATGAATTTGATGGCTGTGTGGGAACTTGCCGTACATTATCATTATCAAATTCCAAAGTAAGCATCCGGTCACAGGCTATGGAAGCACAAATGCATTATTCCAGCCATCGCACACAATAGATTTAGACCTTATATTCTGTAGAATTGAACCGAAGCCAGAAAAAGATATCATCCCCCAGAGATGAGACTGACTAAACTACAATCAAGCCGGAAGAAGATATCATCCTCACACAAGACTCAGGATGGCTTGCAATTGTCTCACGACGTCGAAGGTACACACCCACCACTTTCAGAACCTGAAAGTGACTGAACATTCAGTGGTAGTGTTCGACATTTTGGAGCCGCAAGGTACAGGGCAGATCTACAGCAACCCTTTGATGAATTGCACTAGCATGGGGGAATGTGAGTGTCGTGTTGTGCTGCTACACAGGACTAACAAGTGAAATTTTCTGAAGACTCAGATGTCTTGTCAGCTCATGACCGGTGGAAGGATGGGAGACGCTTGAAGATGCTACAGCACATGGAATGTGTCCGGTCGGGAGACATCGGGTTTGCCCAGATGTCAGGTCAACCGGAGACCGACCGATTGGATATGGGATTCCCTCTTCGATCACAGATTAACCGGTTATCAACCCCACCATCCATATTAGCATTGGACATGGGATTTCAACCGGCTGGCCAGTTAGATCCCCGCCATGCATGTGACACCATGAACAGTTCTTCAAACACGGCAGTTGTTTGTCCGGCCAGTACCTCAGGTATGTGAACCAAATATGTGGAGGACAATTGTATATATTTTCAATGCAGGGAGTGATATGTCCATTGAAAACGACCCTCTCGACATGGGTTTCAGTTCACTTCTGGAAGAAGATGAGCATGTGGTCCAGAGGCCTTTGGACATGGGCTTTTGCAGAGATCCGGTGCATGATGTTGCGGCTAGGTCATGTGGGTCTTGTCATTGTGTTGTGTCGCACTGTTCAATGCAACTTTAGTGGACATGCAACTGGACCAGCTTCCTTTGAACATGGGCTTTCAGACAGATCCGGCATCCTGTCACTCATGTATGTGTCATTCATATATTTCGTTGCATTCTCACATGTCAATCCAGTGGACATTGAACCGGATGATCGCTCTTTGGATATGGGATTCGACACACTCCAACCGGAAAGGCACCCTTTGGACATGGGATTCAACACACTCCAACCGGACGCTTGCCCCTTGGATCCGGTATTTAATGAACTCCAACCGGATGGGCATCCTTTGGATATGGGATTCAATACACTTCAACTGGACGTTGGCTCCTTGGATCCGGCATTCAATGCAATCCAACTGGATGAGCACCCTTTGGATATGGGATTCGGTGCACTCCATCCGGTACATCCGGATCAGTCAAGTACGTCTTCTCATTGTGGTGCCTTACCTTGTTGATTGTGAATCCAGTGGATATTCAACTTGATCAGAAGCCTCTGGACATGGGCTTTGGGACAGCTACACCGGACCCGGTACATGGTCTTCCGGATCAGTCATGTAGGTCTCCCATACCATCAAACATCAGTGTTATTTATCGGTATTTAGTTGCCGATGGTGAACCAGAACCCATTGGATTTGTGATTCAGTGTGCTGTAGGCGATTTGGGTTTGGCAATACACTGGTTGGAGATGGACCGGCCCCACAGTACAATGTCACCGGAAGAAGCATATGTCAGCCAGGAAGTTCTTCAGTCTGCCCATGAGTTATTGCTGGCATTTCAACTTATATCAATATACCGACTGTCAACATGATGTAAATATATATACACTTCATACTCTTCACCCTTGTATAGTACATTCTATGGATCCTGATGATCACTGCCTTTGCATGTAGTTCACTTTGTAAGACACCTTTGTGGTTCTAGCTGATCTCTTTGGCTCCGGGTGATCGACTTGAGCTCCGTTTGTCTTCCTTGTTTTACGAGTGGCTTGTGTCGTCGAAGGTGCCATTGATTTGGGTGTAGGTTCCTTTCGACGCATCTTCCTCACCTGGACAGAATCTTCCTGCTCTGAATCAGATTGGTCGGTTCGATTTCGCCTTCCAATTGATTTGGACTTTGAAAACAGAAAATGGACATCTTCATTCCCTCCATTGCCCTCGCCACTTGACTGGCGTTCCATCCTTCCAGTTGACTTCCCAGTTGGCTTGCCGGTTGGTTTTTTTACCGGAACCCTGGCCTTTGCTGTCGCCAGAACGGCAGGCTCGATCATTCCGGTCGGCTTGTCAACTGGAACCGTGGTCTTGGCAGTCATTAGACCGGGTCTTTTGCCATCACCAGCACCTTCCTCGCCATCCTCCCCCTCACTGCCTGACTCCTGCTCCACCTGTCTGTTCGGCTTGCCGGTTGGTTTGTGTGACTGGTGTTCCTTCCTTCCGGTTGTGTTTTGAACTGGAGCCCTGGTCTTTGCTTTCGCCAGACCAGATCTCGTGCCATAGTCAGCACCTTCGTCGCCATCCTCTCTCTCACTACCTGACTCCTGCTCCACCCGTCCGGTCGGCTTTCTGGTTGGTTTTCGTGACTGGTGTTCCTTCCTTCCGGTTGTGTTTTTCACTGGAACCCTGGTCTTTGCTGTCGCCAGACCCGATCTCGTGTCATAGTCAGCACCTTCGTCACCATCCTCCCCCTCACTACTTGACTCCTGCTCGACCCGTCCGGTTGGCTGTTGTGACCGGTGTTCTGTCCTTCTGGCTGGCTTTTTAACTGGAGCCTTGGTCTTTGCAGTTGGTAGACCGGATCTCATGCCATCCATAGCACCTTCATCACGATCTTCCTCCTCGGTGCCCAAGTCTTGTTCCACCTGCCCAGAGGTCCTCTTCACCGGTTCTCTCATCTCCTTGTCGTGGTCTTGCCAGCTTTTGAATTCAAATGTTGATGGAATCGCGTCCTTTTGTCTCTGATGCCAGAACTCTAACAACCTGTCGGCTTCATGCAACTGAAGCTTTGATGGGTCCTTGATCTTCACACCGGCAGGTAAAAACTTGGGCTCAATAAAATCATCCTGAGCCTCCCTTACTGCAGACCAAGGAACGGAAGCCTTTGGCTTTTGACTGCAAAACCCTGCAAAATACATAGTTGCCTGATTAAATCTTCAGATATTTAATTCATGAGACGTACTGTAGTGTCTTGTGAGGAATGTCCGGATAAGACACTTCTTTTTCTCTAGGCTGAGGTCCTCGATATCTGGCATGACCGGAAGCCCATAGGCATCCACCTCCAAGGCAAACTCCGAGCCCCTTCAGTGACAAATTCCGTATTATACGGGCCACCCGACCTCCATAATATCCCGTATGAGACGGGCCAGCTGATCATGGGCCCATGTTGTGTATATTCTCGATGATGACGGATGGGCCGGGACTCATATTATTTCCGATGGAGACGGGTGGGCCCATGTATGCCAATGATATATATATCCTCAATGTTGACAGATGGGCCGGGGGAATATGATCATTCATGGAGATGGGTGGGCCCATCTGGGTAATATGTAGAGTAGGATATTATAGACAGCTGGGCTGAAGAGAGATGTAAGGCAAATATTGTTATATAGACGGGCGGGCCAACGTGGGTGTATTACATATATGGGTGGGCCGAGGTAGGGAAATATTACATAGACGGGTGGGCTGACGTAGGGTGTATTACATATACAGGTGGGCCGACGTGGAATGTATTACATATACGGGTGGGCTGACGAAAGAGATATCAAATAGACCGGTGGGCCGAGGGTGCTATAAAATATTTA